>NW_026899205.1:0-76532 GCF_033153095.1 Gastrolobium bilobum
AGGATATAAAGTGTTGTCGTTCATGGATGCATATTCCGGGTACAATCAGATACCATTATGGAAAGAAGACCAGGAGAAGACAACATTTGTAACAGAAAATGCAGTGTATTGTTACAATGTTATGCCGTTTGGGCTCAAGAATGCAGGGGCAACTTATATGAGGATGATAAATAAAATGTTTAAGGAGCAGATGGGAAGAATGTTAGAGGTATACATGGATGACATGATTGTGAAGTCGGAAGATGGTAAGGTGCATTTAGCAGATTTGCAAGAGGTTTTTGAGCAAGTTCGGAAGCATAATATGCGTTTAAATCCGAGTAAGTGTGCTTTTGGAGTTCCGGCAGGAAAGTTTTTGGGTTTTTTGTTGACAGAAAGGGGAATTGAAGCTAACCCGGATAAATGTAGAGCGGTGATGGAAATGAAGAGCCCAGAGAATGTTCAAGAAGTTCAGAAGTTAAATGGGCGAGTGACAGCTCTGTCAAGGTTTTTGGCTAAATCTGCGCAAATGTCTTTACCGCTTTTTCAACTCTTAAAAAAGGGATCTGAATTTACATGGACTGAGGAGTGCGAAGTTGCTTTTCAGCATTTCAAAAATATCTTAGCTTCACCACCAATTCTTAGTAAACCAGAACCAGGGGAGCTTTTATATTTGTATCTGTCAGTTTCCCAAGAAGCAGTAAGTTCGGTGCTTGTCCGAGAAGGAAAGAGTGGGCAACAGCAGCCCGTGTACTTCGTCAGTAAAGTGTTGCAAGGAGCAGAAGTGAGGTATCAACACGTAGAGAAAGTGGCTTTTGCATTACTAATTTCAACATGGCGGCTTCGTCAATATTTTCAGTGCCATCAAATAGTAGTCAGAACGAACCAGCCAATAAAGCAGATGTTACATAAGCCGAATTTAGCAGGTCGAATGGTGGCGTGGGCAGTAGAGTTATCTGAGTTTGGTATTACCTTTGAAGCACGTAAAGCAATTAAAGCACAAGCATTAGCTGATTTTCTGGTAGAAATGACGCATCATGGAGGTACCGAAGAAAATAATTGGTGGAAGTTGTTTGTAGACGGATCATCCAATAGAAGAGGTAGTGGGGTTGGAATTATAGTTGAGAATTCGGAGGGGGTGGCAGTAGAGCATTCATTGTCGCTAGCATTCCCCACAAGTAATAATCAAGCCGAGTATGAAGCAATGATTGCTGGGTTGATTTTGGCAAAAGAGCTCGGAGCGGAGTGTTTGACAGTGTATAGTGATTCTCAGTTGGCGACTTCACAAATAAGCGGGGTGTATCAAGCAAGAGGGGAAGTTATGATTAAGTACTTAGCAAAAGTACAAGAATTGATGAGAGAATTTAAGGAGATTCGCGTAGAGCATATTTGGAGAAGTGATAATGTGCGAGCATACGTCTTATCAAAGTTGGCCAGTACTAAAGCCACAGGAAGTTTGAGGACTATTATTCAGCAGAGCATTCGGGCTCCGAGTGTAGTATGGATGGTAGAAGAGGTAGATTGGAGGAGCCCAATTAAGGATTATCTGGTGAATGGTAAAGAACCAAATGAAAAGATGGAGGCAAGTCATTTGAGAAGACGAGCAGCGTGGTTTGTGATGATAGAAGGACAATTATACAGACGGGGAGTAAAATCACCTTTGCTGAAATGTATTGCTGCGCCGAACACAGAATATGTGTTAGAAGAGATACATGAAGGAATTAACGGGCATCACCTTGGTGGGAAGTCGTTGGCAAGGAAAGCTATACGAGCAGGATATTTTTGGCCAACGATGGGAGAGGATGCTAAAAGACATGTTCAGAAGTGTGACCAATGCCAGAAATTTTCTAATATATATCAAGCTCCTCCCGAAGAGTTATTTACTATTTCGTCACCTTGGCCATTCTATAAGTGGGGCTTAGATCTTCTAGGTCCCTTTTCTAGGGTAGCTGGAGGAGTTAGATATTTGATAGTGGCAGCAGATTATTTCACTAAGTGGATTGAAGCAGAACCGGTAGCGACTATAACTGCTCGGAAGGTCCAGAAGTTTTTCATTGGAAAGATAGTTTGTAGATTTGGTATTCTAGCCATAATTATCACTGATAATAGGACACAGTTTATAGACAAGAAGTTCAGACATATGGTAGCCGACTTGGGGATAAGGCACAAGTTTGCTGCAGTAGAACATCCCCAAATGAATGGACAAGTAGAGTCGGCTAACAAAATCTTGACGAATAGGCTGAAAAGGAGGGTGGAAGGGTGTAAAGGAAGTTGGGTGGAAGAGTTGGATAATGTGTTATGGGGATATAAGACCTCCGTGCAGTCCAGCATTCAAGAAACACCATTTAAGATGATGTATGGTTTTGAAGCTATGTTGCCGGTTGAAGTCGGAGAGCCAACCTGGAGAAGGAAAATGATATTAGAAGAAAATGAAGACGGGAATGCTGAGATGATGAAAATTGATTTACAATTGTTAGAAGAAGAATGAGAAAAGGTGGCAATGGTTGAGTTGGCATCTAAGCAACGAGCAGCAACGAGGTACAATCGGACTGTAGTCAAAAGGATGTTTCAGGAAGGAGATTTGGTGCTTAGGCGGGCATACGTGGGTAGTAAAAATGCAAGAGATGGAAAAATGGCAGCTAATTGGGAAGGTCCTTATCGCGTAACAATTGCCACAAAGACTGGAGCTTATCAGATAGAGCACTTGGATGGGAAACCAATTCCGCGATATTGGAATGCTGCCAAGTTAAAAAGGTACTTTAGTTGAAGAAATCCATATTTAGTTGGAAGTCGGATGGCAGATCATAGGTCGTAAATTAGATGTAGTTTTATATTGATGATTAGGAAGTAAGTTTAGTTTGTTAATTTAGTAGGAGTATTTTATGTTATTATTTGTTGCAGTTATTTTGCATTTAAGTATGGTATATTTGACATTGTGAGTTACAATATTTCAATTCAATAAAGCCAGTTCGACTTCATTACATATTACTAAGAAAAAACAAAGTCCCTTGCCGCCTTAATTGGCCTCTTGGGAAGCCGTTCAATTCCTACTCGGAAACGGGAAAACAAAGTCCCTTGCCGCCTTAATTGGCCTCTTGGGAAGCCGTTCAATTCCTACTCGGAAACGGGAAAACAAAGTCCCTTGCCGCCTTAATTGGCCTCTTGGGCAGCCTTTTAATTCCTACTCGGAAATGGGAAAACAAAGTCCCTTGCCGCCTTAATTGGCCTCTTAGGCAGCCGTTCAATTCCTACTCGGAAACGGTTAAGCAAAGGCAGAATGATGCGTAGACAAAGTGACGTACATTTAAGTAATGAGGCAGTGTAATTGTGCCGAGAAGAATAAGCAAGTACTTAAGCAAGTATTAGGATCGCATAGTTATCAAATTCAAAGGATAACAATAAGTAAACTAAAACACATCATTCTACTTCATGATCACAAGTGCAAAATATTGAGAAAAAAAACAAGTAGCTTAGAAGTACAGGATTACAGTAGTTATAATAGAAAAGCTGAGTACAAAATAAAGTGGTGTCCAACTTTTTTAAGTAGTCTTAGGAACAGTATTTGAGGCAGCAGGGTCGGAAGTAGGAGTGAATCCAAGATAATCAGAGGGGTTTTCAGCAAGTACAACAATAGAGCCTTTTTCGTCATGAGTACATAGTCGGTCATTATCAATAAAATTGAAAGTTTCTATTTTGCTCAAATGAGGCAAGGGAGAGTCTGGATAGAAAAATTTCACTTGATCCACAACCCAGCCACGAATTTGATGACCGAAGGCAACATACTTAGAATCCATGTCATTAGCAGCTTGTTGTAAAGCCACGACATTTTTCTTCAGAGTATCCACTTCTAGCTCTAACTCAGCTACCCGGAGGTCAGAATCTTCAAAGATTTTTGTCAACACCTGGTGTTTGTCAGTCAACACTTGATGCTCTTTTTTGAGGGTAGCAAGTTCCTCATTGCTTTTCTTACTTGATTCTTCGTTTTCTTTGAGTTTAATTTGGAAACCCTGAGCAACAAACTCGGCAGCTTCGACCTTTTGAAGGAGCTGTGCTTTTTCGGTTTGAAACTTTTCTTTTAAAAGTTGTGACTCTTTCAGCTCAGTTAAAATTTGTTGGCGTTCAGCTAAAGTGAGAAGGGCCATTTCGTAGTAGTGCACCTCCCGGAGAGAGTGATCCCGGATGTCGGTAAATTTGGCAATAAGTTGATCTAAAGAGAATTTGTCCCATTTTTCCCGGAGCCCGGGAGTAAAGCACGGCTTCAATTTTTCATAAAAGGGGGATCTGAGCGAGGGGTAGCCATGACAGAAGAAGGTGGAGTTGAAGACTTTTCAACAGAAGAGTCAGGACTAGGTTCGTTAATTCGAACTCGTTTTCTTCGAAGGAGCTCGCTTGAATCAATTGGGGTCTCCGCGTCCATTATAACAGTATCATCCGGGATAGAACCTGTAGCGGAAGTAGCCGACATAGGAGAACGGGTTAGAGATATGTCTTTTCCACCTGAAGCAGATGAATCGCCTTTACGAGTAGCCTTTTGCTTTTGGCGGGCAAAAAAAGTAGGGTCCATGACTTTATCTGGAAACCACAGAGACAAAGAAAATAGATTTGAGGTTAAAGGCAATATATAGATAAAAACATATTAGAATTATTTAAGTTACTTACTTAATTTCCTGCAAACCCAGTCAGAAGAATCTTTATAAGTTAGAATAGACCGAGGAATAAGGGAAATATTTTCCTTAGCTAATTCGGAGGCAAGCTTCTTGAACCAAGTATAAGTTTCAGTTTTGTCTGGGCTCAAATTCTTTGAATTCGTCAAGAATGCTTTGGCAGAAGTTGTGTAATGATGACGGTTCCAACTGAGAGGAAAGCGCGGAGCTCCGTTGTGATCCAAAAAGAAAGCAGAAGGAGGGGCAGGTTGAAAAGAGGAGGAAGAGGCAGAAGGTGTAGCAGGAAGAGCTTCAGGAATACAGATTTTGAAGTATTCTCCTTTGAAATTTTTCCAGTTATCTTCATATATAGAACACCAACGTAACCCGGGTCGAGCTTTTAAGGATACCCAGCTATGACGAGTACATCTTTTATCTACAGCATTTCAGAACATAGTAAAAAGGCAGAAAAAGACCCGAAAGGAATAGGTGAATCCAAACGAACGACAGATTATCTCGAAGGTATGTAAAAAACACCAACTGTTAGGATGTAGCTGAGAAGGAGCGACTTGCAAGTGATTTAAGACGTCCATTTGGAAATCGGAGAAAGGTAAAGGTATGAAGAGTTCAGAAAATAAACATTTGTAGGCAAAGAAGAAAGAGTTCTCACCTTGCCTGGAAGGCGAACAAATACGTTCTTCTTCTCCGGGTACTGCAACTCGGAAAGAAGTGATAATTGAGTCACGAAATAGAGGTACAGTTTGTAAGGCAGTACGGAGGGAACTCGGCTGGTTTTCATAAGAGGAACGAAGCCCTAGAGCTTCTTCCTCAACCCATTCTAAACCTTCAACAGTAGAAGGTAGTGCGAAGCGAGAAAGGGGAAGCGAACGGTACGGACGATTCCTCGGCATGGCCTGGACGGAAAGTTACCAATAAAATCTATTTTAGAAGATATAGTGCAAGATAAAATGTATATAACGCAAAATGTGTTCCTAACCCGTCCAGAACACGATAGGGTGGTTAAAGAAAACCAAAGAAGAAGAAGAGATAAAGATCAAGAAAGTATGGAGTAAAGGAAAGAGATAAGGGATAAGATGAAAAGTTCTGGGCAAAGGTTTGTTAAGGAAATAGATGACAAGATAAGCATTAATATGCACAAATAATGCCAGAAATCAACCACGATGTAATACAAGAAATAGAAGAACTTACTTGTATAAGGTGCTGGGGGCTTCAAACAGGTGGTAAAAGAATGGTGGCAAGACCCACGCAGAGAAACCAGCTAAACAGAGAGGGAGAAAAACCAGGAAGAATCGCAAGAAAGGGGAATGTCAAGAGGAAGAAGAAGAAGAAAAAACGTAAGAAAAGAAAAGAGGCAAACGGTAATATAAGGGTAGATTGGGGTAAGTGACGTTTCCGATTTTCAAAAATATGATAGATGTCAGGATGAGTTGTTTCAGATGTCAAGTCGTTTCGAAGATCAAGGTAATCAGAGAGTGACAAGTGACTATTGGAAGCTGAATAAGCAGAGAGTATTTAATAAGGATACTGACGTAAGGAAAAAGTAAAGAGCAGAATAAGTGAAACCTTAAGAGTTAAACTCGGAGTAAAAACCCATTTAACTCCGACTTTGGGGCTTAATGTTCCGGGTTCATACACTGAGCCATACTTGCTCGTAAGAGTAAAGGACACGGAACCCGGATATACTTTACCCGGATAGGCGGTTAATCATGTCAGTAAGTATTACACGTAGGGAAGTTAGCAGTTGATTGAGTCAGCCAGTATTACAAGTAGTGGAGTTATAAGTGGGCCTACCACGATGCCACGATGGTACCCACCACTTCCATAATAGAGGTAACTGTTCAGAAGCTAGCCCCATATATACACCAAGGATAGAGATAACACAGGCAGATAACCAGAATATAGATCCATATTAATGTTCGTCCAGAACAGTTATGCATTTCACTTTGTATGAAATCGATAAATCAACCTTGAATTAGGTTTAAATAGTGTTAAACCTGCACCGGATCAACAGGTATTAACCCTGCTCCCTTTTTTTAAAAGAAAAAAACTGGTTTTATAGAATTATTAGTAACATGCTTGAAAAATATCACTAATGAAACTCAAATCTAGATTATGTGGATTATAACATATAACATTTACCACAAAAAAACATTAATTACTAGTTAAAATATTTCTAATTTTATATTTATTATATTTTATATATATTTAATTCATGTGACTAAATCAATGATCCTTTAAGCCAATACTATTAAATGGAGTCAATATGATAATTATACAATCTTGGATACATTTTCTGCCTTTTCTATTAGACGACAAAATTTTTTTACACGGGAATCACGATTTTCATAAATATGGTGAAAAAATAAATTTTCAAGAAATGTTATCAAAAAGTTATTTGATAGACTAAAATATTTTCGAAAATGTTAAATTAATTTTCTTAATACTATGTTTGGTTGTATTAAATTTTTTTTTGCTATACTTGTACAAAAAACAAAAAAAAATTGCTATGGGAATCCTAAAATACCACCGATTAGATAGTATTTTCAAAAAAAATTATACACAACATAAAATTTGAAAAAAATCAAATTCTCAAGAAAATTTAAAAAATCTCATACCAAATATAATAAATAAAATTAGAGTTTTATTAATCTCATGTTAAAGGAGATAAATTATCCCGTGTCATAAAGACAAACTTGTGGATCTCTCATATGAAAAAAAAAACAAAAAAAAAACACAATTATAAAATGTGTAAAAAAGAATTTTATCACGTATAATATGAAAATAGTATTTCCCCTAAAATTATCACGCTCACTTTCTCCTCCGAATCCTAAAAAATTCCTTCCACCAACGAATCCACTTTTTCACCTTCTCAGTGAAGGTACTCTCAAGCACAAGGAAACTTCACTGCATTTTCTGCTTCTTTTTTTTTTTATCCTTATTAAAAAAAAAATTCAACTTTTTTTTTAACTTCTCTACTAAGATACTGATTCCTGAAACACAAGCACCAAGGAACTGAGCTATCCCCGCGGCTACAAATTCTGCCACCTAGAATCATACATTCATACATTGCACTTTCTTTCTTTTTCTTCCATTTGACTGACTCCCACTTATTGAGGGGTTTTTCTTCTGTCTACATTCTCGAATCTTCGTTAAAAATCCCAAGATACACCCGAAATTAGAGAAACCCCACAAAAACAATGGCACAAGAAAAGGCTTCAAACTGTGGGCACATAGTGGCATTCCTCATTGTCTTCTTAACTGTGGTCTCGAGTGGCTCTGCGTGGATTGGTGTGAATTGGGGAACCATGGCATCCCACCAGCTTCCACCTGAGAAGGTGGTTAAGATGCTTAAGGAAAATAGGTTCCGCAAATTGAAGCTGTTTGATGCAGATGAGTGGATTATGGCAACTCTTATGGGAACTGATATCGAGGTCATGCTTGCAATACCCAATAACATGTTGGACAAAATGAGTAACAGTCCCAAAGCTGCAGATTCTTGGGTTTATGAAAATGTCACCAGTTACTTGTTCTCTGGTGGTGTCAATATCAAGTTGGGTAGTCCTACAACTATATATATTATATATAGTGTTCTGGCTCTACAAATTGTTCTATTGTTTTATTACTCTCGATTTATTTTATTTTATTTTTATTGAAGATGCTGCTAGTTCTTTAATTTTTCTTGGTCAAATTTTTTTTTATAAATATCCCATTTGCGTGCGTGCAAGTCATTATTATTCGCTTTGTTTCAATGAGCTTGATAGCATGCTTTTTCCAAGGTATATTCTGTGAAATTGGTCAGCTGGATATTCCTGTGTCTGATTTTGGTGCTTCAATTAGGGAGTTAGAATGACATACCTTACTCTATTATCCTTTTATATTCTTGTTGATCATATGTAATAGCTTTTTGTTGTATGTTTAAAGCAACTGTTCCTTACTCTGCATGATTATGGTTGCAGGTATGTTGCCGTGGGTAATGAACCTTTTCTTAAAGCATACAATGGCAGCTATCTAAAGAAAACTTTGCCAGCTCTTAAGAATATACAAGCATCACTGAATAATGCTGGGCTAGAATCAAAGGTCAAAGTAACTGTTCCATTCAATGCTGATATTTACTATTCACCAGACTCAAATCCAGTGCCATCAGCTGGTGACTTCAGGCCTGAAGTACGAGACCTCACTATTGAAATAATAGAATTCTTATATTCAAACAATGCACCTTTTACAGTTAATATCTACCCTTTCCTTAGTCTATACGGAAATGATAATTTTCCCTTTGATTTTGCATTTTTTGATGGAAATAACAAGCCTCTTAGAGATGGTAATGCACTTTACACCAATGTTTTTGATGCAAATCTTGATACTCTTCTGTGGGCTGTAGACAAGGCAGGGTATCCTGACTTGCAGGTTATAGTGGGTGAAGTTGGGTGGCCTACTGATGGTGACAAGAATGCTAATGTCCAGAATGCAAAGAGGTTCGACCTGGGTTTGATTAAGCATGTTCTGAGTGGCAATGGTACCCCTAAAAGGAAAGGCATAATTGACTTGTATCTATTCAGCCTCATTGATGAGAATGCTAAAAGTGTTGCCCCTGGGAACTTTGAGAGGCATTGGGGGGTTTTTGAGTTTGATGGAAAACCAAAGTATGAATTAGACTTAACTGGTAAACATAAGGGAAAGGGCCTGGTCCCTGTGGAAGGTATAAAGTACCAAGAAAAGAAGTGGTGTATTTTAGATCCAGATGTTACTAACTTGGATGATTTGGCTGACAGTATTGACTATGCTTGTAGCCTATCTGATTGTACTGCCCTTGGCTATGGCTCTACCTGTAATAATCTAAGTCTCCAAGGGAATGCATCTTATGCATTCAATATGTATTATCAAGTAAATGACCAGAGGGATTGGGACTGTGATTTCTCTGGTTTGGCTATCATAACACATGAGGATCCATCAGAAAAGGGTTGTCAATTCCCTGTGATGATTGCTCATGGTTCTTCTTTGCTACTACATGGAGGGCTTTCTTACATCCTAAAGAAAGCTTTAGAGGTATTTATTTTTGTTATGTTTTTGATATAGCTGGCAGATATTGGAAGCCATGTAAATTTCTCTATGTAACAGCGTTTGGAGCATCCTGGGACTCCAACTAGACAGTTTTGGGCACTTTCCTCTTGATTTTCATTGTTTTAGCATATTTCACTTTTATCTAAATGTTGAAATATATTTGAATTTAAAATTATGTATTGTTAGGCTGTTTGTAGTTTGTTAGGCTGTTTGTTAGACTATTATTCAGTAAATGATTCTATAGAGATTAGAATAGAATGATTAGTTACCTACTAATTAGCAATTAGTTTTACTGACCTCTTGTATAAAAAGAACCCTCATTGAGGTAAAGAAATATACAACGACAATGAATTCTTATGTATCTGTTTTGTAACATGGTACCAGAAGCCTTGGTTCTAAATAACTTTTGAGAACAAGTCTCATATTTTTTTCCTTTCCGTATTTTTTCTTCCGAAGCCCATTACTGTTCGTCAAACCCACTTTTTTCTTCTTTGCAAATGGAAACACCTGAATCAAATCCCTCATCCCCTGCACGATCAAATCCCTCATCCCCTGAACGAAACCCTCCCATCAGCAACCCATCACCCATAGTCATCCATCAAGATTCATCGTCCTTCCCTATTTCCATCTTCCTAGATGAACCCAACTACCCCATATGGTCCCAGCTGATGGACATGAGGATCGGCGCCAGAAACAAAACCGGTTTCCTCACCGGAACCAAATCGAAACCCCCCTCCACTGATCCTGCTTTCGACACTTGGGTCACGGAGAACAAGAAGGTTAAGAGTTGGCTCATTGATTCCATGAGTCCTTCCCTCATGCCTCGGTTTCTCCGTTTGGATGCAGCATTAGAGATATGGGAGGCTTGCAAGCGCACCTACTATGACGGGTCTGACGAAACGGTGCTCTTCGAACTGAATCAAAAATCGTTCACGATGAAGCAACACGGGCGTCCGTTGGCCACATATTACAATGATCTTCTTGCAATTTTTCAAGAAATTGATCACCGCACGGCATCCCAGGCATCCACCGTCGACGGAGTTGTCCACCTTCATTCTGCCATGGTTCGCCTTAGAGTCCACATTTTTCTCAGTGGATTGGACTCTGAATTTGACAACCTCCGAGGAGAAATCCTTCGGAAGGAACCGAAGCTGGACTTGGAAGGATCGTATGCCTTTGTTCGCCGTGAAATAAATCAAAGGAACACCTTCAATTCTGCTCGTCCCTCCCCTGACTCCAATGCCTTGCTGACTCGTCCTTCTGGTCCTTTGAAACCACGTAAGTCCTCCTCCTCTTCCTTTGGAAAAATGCCTCAATTTTCTTGCACTCACTGTGGGGCTAGTGGTCACTCCAAGCAAAGATGTTTTGAGATCATTGGTTATCCCGATTGGTGGGATTTCAATAAGCAACCGCGCCGGAAAGCTTCTGCTCCTACCACCACACCTGATGCTGCTGCTGCTTCGATTGTAATCCCTGCCTCACCCGCTGCCCACATTGCACATCAGGGACATATTGGTAACACTCTTGCTTTATCTACATTTACTAGAAATCATACTTGGGTAATTGACACTGGTGCGTCAGATCATATGATTAGAGATTCTTCTGATTTACATAATTGTGAACCTTGCATTTTGCCTTGTATCTCCACAGCAAATGGGGAGACTTCTCCCATCACTGGCCAAGGATCCATTTCCTTATCCCCCCATTTATTCCTGGATTCTGTATTGGTGGTTCCCTCCTTAGAATTTAACCTCTTATCTGTTTCGCGAATTACTGCATCCTTGAACTGTACTGTTGTTTTTTGCCCTGATTTTTGCTTGTTTCAGGACATCTCAACTCGGATGACAATTGGTTATGGTGTTAGACGTGGAAAGCTTTATTTTCTGGATTTAAATCATGTTTGTGTCTCCGCTGTCAAGTCTTTCAATACTACTACTGCTAATAAAGCTTCTTCCTCTGTTTGGTTGTGGCATCATAGATTAGGACATCCATCTTTTACATATTTAGAAAAGTTGTTTCCCCAAATGTTTTCCCATTTGAATAAGGCTGATTTTAAATGTAACACGTGTGAATTGGCCAAAAGCCATCGTGTCTCCTATCTTCCTAGTATAAATAAAAGCAGTGTTCCTTTTCAAGTAATTCATTCTGATGTTTGGGGTCCCTCTCGGGAACCGTCTTTATCTCTTGCACGGTATTTTGTAACGTTTATTGATGAGTGTACTCGTATGACTTGGGTGTGTATTTTGAAAACCAAAAGTGAAGTTTTTAATGCTTTTAAACGCTTCCACTCTTTAATCCTCACTCAGTATAACTCTCATATTCAGATTCTACAAACAGATAACGTGACAGAATATACCAACCATACATTTACCTCTTTTTTGGATGATAAAGGAATCAAACATCAAACATCCTGTACGTATACCCCACAACAGAATGGTCTAGCTGAAAGGAAAAATAGGCACTTATTAGAAGTTGTTCGAGCTTCCCTCTTCGGAATGCATGTTCCCAAACATTTTTGGGGAGAGACAGTCCTCTCTGCTGCCTATCTCATCAATAGAACACCTTCTAATGTCCTTGGTTTCAAAACCCCTCAACAAACACTTGAATCCTATTTTTCTATCCCGCATGTTTCAAATTTGGAACCACGAATCTTTGGATGTTGTGCCTATGTCCATACTCCAAAACCATTACGTCACAAGTTGGACCCATGTGCTACTAAATGTGTCTTTGTTGGATATTCGGATTCCCAAAAAGGATACCGATGTTTTGATCCTGTTCTCCATAAACTACATGTCACTTTTGATGTTACTTTTCATGAATGGAAGCCTTTTTTTTCAGGGGGAGTACTCGATTCTTCTCCTCAGGGGGAGAAACCTTATGAACAAATTGGAGGAGAAGTCTTTATAGATTTTAATTCTTACTCTGATACAGCTGAAAACACTTCTGAGGCAATAGACAGTATCATGCATTCAGAAACAAGTAGTCCACATCTAACTCCAAACACTGATTCATCATCAAGAGATGTTCCGGAACAACATCATACTCTTGAACAACACCTTGATTCCAATCTTGAGGTAAACTCTGAATCTGAACCACACTCCATTGCGGTAAATTATAAACCTGAACCACCCATTCTTCCTTCTATACAGCATTCTGTAAGATCAACCAAAGGAATTCCTAGGAAAGTCTATGAACCAGATTTACAAGCAAAGGCTAAATACCCTATTAACAATTATGTATCAACTCACGGGTTATCTAATTCATATGCTCTAACAGTGAATCAATTATCTATTGTATGCATTCCTAACAATGTACAGGAAGCACTTGAAGACCCCAGGGGGAAAGAAGCCATGAACGTTGAGTTAGAAGCTTTGCAGAAAAATTTAACATGGGAGCTTGTTCCTCTACCCGAAGGCAAGAGAACCATTGGTTGCAAATGGGTGTATACCGTAAAAGTAAAAGCTGATGGAAGCATTGACAGGTTTAAAGCACGCTTAGTAGCCAAGGGATTCAACCAAAAATATGGCATTGACTACCAAGACACGTTTGCACCTGTAGCCAAGCTGAATACAATCCGAATTCTTCTTTCTCTTGCAGCAAATAGGGATTGGCCACTCAAACAATTTGATGTGAAGAACGCCTTTTTAAATGGAGATCTCAAGGAAGAAGTGTATATGGATGCACCACCTAGAGTTAAGACACAATCCAACCCCATAACAAAGGTATGCAAATTAAAAAAGGCATTGTATGGTCTTAAACAATCTCCAAGAGCATGGTTTGGGAGATTTTCATCAGCTATGAAGAAATTCGGGTATAATCAAAGTAATGCTGACCATACCTTATTTATAAAGCGACAAAGAGGAAAAATCACTGCTCTAATTGTGTATGTGGATGATATGGTGATTACTGGAGATAATTTAGAAGAAATAAAAAAATTAGAAGAACTCTTGAGCACTGAATTTGAAATGAAAAGCCTGGGAGAGCTCAAATACTTTCTAGGAATTGAGATCTCAAGATCAAAACAAGGGATTTCTCTCTCTCAAAGAAAGTACATCTTGGATCTATTAACAGAAACCGGAATGTTAGATTGCAAGCCATCTGAAACTCCTATGGAAATGAATCACAAGCTTGGAATATATCCTGATCAAATAGCTACTAATATTGGGAGATACCAGAGATTAGTGGGAAAACTTATCTATTTGTCTCACACTCGTCCTGATATTGCTTATGCAGTAAGTGTGGTAAGTAGGTTTATGCATTCCCCAAGTGTTGATCATATGGATGCAGTATTGCGCATTCTGAAATATTTAAAAGGAACGGTTGGGAGAGGATTATTGTTCAGAAAAAACAGCACATCTCACATTGAAGGATTTTCTGATTCGGATTGGGCGGGAGATAAGACGACTAGGCAATCAACATCAGGGTATTTTACATTTGTGGAAGGTAATCTGGTTACATGGAAGAGTAAGAAACAAAAAGTTGTTGCTAGATCAAGTGCAGAAGCTGAATACAGAGGAATGGCACAAGGAGTATGCGAGTTACTTTGGATAAAAAGAACTCTACAAGATCTGGGTTTGTTTCAAGATCAACCTATGAACCTTCACTGTGACAACAAGGCTGCCATACAAATTGCACATAATCCCATTCAACACGATAGGACCAAACATGTTGAAATTGACAGGCATTTTATAAAGGAAAAGCTTGATGAAGATATAATTCGTTTCCCATTCATTAAGTCTGAAAAACAACTTGCTGATGTTCTTACCAAAGCCAGACCTGCAAAAATATTTCAAGAAGCAATTGACAAGTTGGGCATGATTAATATCTTTGCACCAACTTGAGGGGGAGTGTTGAAATATATTTGAATTTAAAATTATGTATTGTTAGGCTGTTTGTAGTTTGTTAGGCTGTTTGTTAGACTATTATTCAGTAAATGATTCTATAGAGATTAGAATAGAATAATTAGTTACCTACTAATTAGCAATTAGTTTTACTGACCTCTTGTATAAAAAGAACCCTCATTGAGGTAAAGAAATATACAACGACAATGAATTCTTATGTATGTGTTTTGTAACACTAAATATCTACTTAGATTAACCTGAGATTTTGATAAGTCCTAGTAGTTTTTGGGACATTAAATATAAAATGTGTGAATACTACGTTACTAGTAAGGGTTTGTGTTTTTTAAAGTTACTTTAGATAATTTTATCTAATGTTCACCGAAACGACGTCGTTTTGGGGCAGAAATCATGGTGTGTTTGTAATTTTAATTTATTTCAGGGTTATAATAGTCTTTATCATTCTAATTTTTGATTTTTTTAACCCTAAAACGACGTCGTTTTGATTAACATTAGACAAAGTTATCTAAAGTAATATTTGAAACTTTTTTCCCTAGTAGTAATTATAGTATATTATTCTGAAAGATATCCAAGCAAACAGAAAAGAAAATGAAAAAGAAAAAGGTGTGAAGGGAGTAAATTACAACTGGGAAACTACTACAATTACCGGAAGAAGAAAAAGTCCACAAAATAAAAGGAGTATGCCTAGTGTCCTTGCGCAAGTAATTTTTCTTTTGCGAATTCTGGGTCATATAATTTGAATTACATAACATTATCAAAGTTGTCCAAGTTCCTTAAGAAGAAAGTTGAAACATTTGATACCTAAATTGAAAAAGACAAATATATGAGACTCAATGCGATGAAAAAGATGTTCACCTATAAACACATAATCCAAATGCTGGTTATTCTGTTCATTTTCTTATCCCCTTTGTTTATTATTATTATTATTGAGTTTTAAACATTATAAAATTTCAGAATGAAAACTGACACACGTTTCTCCACCTTTTCAAGAAGCTTTTACTTTCTGTGCACTCCATCACCTATCAACGAGTAGATTTTTGGTGTGGTATTTTCTTACCAAAAATAAAAAAAAGAAGGATATATAAAAAAAAATAATCATAAAAATAAGGATAATAAAAATATATTACATTTTTCATATTTAATAAGGGATATACCGAGTAATCGATACATTTATAATACTCAAGATATTTTCCCATCAACAATCTATCCTTCCTCTATGTCGCAACATACTTAGAGGGAAAATTGCCATTAATTTTACTTACATTAAGAAAACTTACAAAAAGCTTCTTTATTTAGAAAATCAATCTTTTGAAAAGTTTAAATATGCGAAATAATAATCTTTTGTTGCATAAAATTATTATCTTATATAGTAGATACAATTTATTGGGGTCCACTGTGTTTTTTTTTTAAAAAAAACTTAAAAAAAATCTTGTAAATTTCCTCAAAATTACTTATCGCCTTCCTGAAGTTTTGAATCATTTACACCTGTAACATAAAGTTTCTTTATTACTTACCCCTTATCGGAGTAAGTAATAAAGAGACTTTAAATTAGGGAATAAGTGATAAAAAAAACTTTAAGCAAGGGTGTAAATTGTTCAAAATTTTAGGAAGGAGATAAGTGATTCTAGAGAAAATTTACAAGGATTTATTTTTAAAATTTTCCCCAAAAAAAAAAAATGAAAGTTGGCACTGCTATCGAAGTGTCTGCAGGAAGCAATTCTTGTATCTTAAGAAAGGAGAAAAACATTGCCCTATAAATATATATATAGAAAAGGGTGAAAATTATATTTTTAATAAATTAATTTAAAAAATCTATTCAAAAAATAATTATGCAAATTATTAATAAATGAATAATATATTTCACCCTTAAAAATAAAAAAATAAATAAAATAAAATAAATGAAATATAATTATTTGAAAGGAAAATTAAATTATGAAAATTGTTTACAAAAAAAAAATATGAAAATTTTAATTTGACTTGATAAGAAAATTCTTGTTGTTAAGTATTCATTGTTGAAATAGAAAACTTAAAAACATGTCATTTTTTAAAAATATATATGGGTTGATTACTTTAAATTTTGAAAAGAACTACATATCAAAAACAAATCCATCAATTAATGCAAAGGATTTAAGATAGCACAAGTCATATGTAAATTCTTACCATGCATAGCACTTGAAGATGATAGATTATACCGTCAATATTGCAAATTATTGCATGAACTTAAAAATATTTTTTTATATAGAAAAACAGTTAATTCACCAATCACACATACATACATGACAAGAAAACAATAATAAAAAAATAAACCTCATCTCTATATTTTCATTGAAGAACGTAGTTTTCGTACTCATTTAGTTTAATTCCATGTTAAAATGAGCGACCAATGCTAAGGAGGGAACATTGTCATTTTAGAAAACAAATACATACTCAATTCACCCTTTTTTTTATTATGGAAGTCACATTCCTAATAATAAGATGAGTGAGGATATTTTAACTACCAAAAACTCTTACTATCTAACTTACTACCCATCACGTCACCATTGGATCAAAGAGAGAGAATATTAAAAAGTTTTTGAAGAAAGAGAAAATGTTAATCTAACGGTAATTAGATAGGTAGTAAGTTGGTAGTGAAAAATTTTGGTAGTTAGAATGTCTCTCCTCTAATAAAATTGGTGTGAGGTTTCAAATGTTGGGTTCGTGACCCTTGTTTTTGTTTCGTGGGCCCATAAACCATTTGAAAATATGTTGCCCTAAGTGCAGCAATTGAAAAGAAGAAAAGAAAAGAAGCAGCAGTAGAGACACTAGGCAAAGAAAGAAAAAGAGAGAAGAAGAGCGAAAAGAGACTAATGATAAAAAAGAAAATAAATCTTCTTCGACGAATCCATCAATGACCCTTTGTTAGAATGAGCTCAAATGTTAGGGGAGTGTTCATTGCATCTATTGTTTTATATCTAATGGTCATTTTGTGATTTGTAGGTCTTTAGTGCAAAAGATCTGTTTCCCCCTTTTGGAGAGTATTTTGTGTTTTTCCATTTGATTTTCATTTGTTAAATCACGCTATTTGATTTCTCTATTGTTATATAGAGATAGAAAATTATGTATTGTGCACCAATTATTATTATTTGGAGATAGTGAAAGATATAAGTGGACTCCGATAAAGCAAGCACGATATTTTTCTCCACGTTAGGTTTTTCCCGCTTTAAAAGTCTTGTGTGCCAATTGTGTTATTGTTCTTGATTTTTTTTTTTTCTTGAGTTGCTTACTTCAATTGCACTTGATTTATTTGTTTAGCCCACAACAAAGTAGTATCAAGAGCGTTGGTTTGTTGTTGTAGGTGTTTGTGGTGTAAATTAAAATGGAAGGTACCTCTAGCACGATGCTTAAACTTAATGGATCAAATTGGTTAATTTGAAAACTTATAATGGAAGAATATGTTGCAGAGACTTGTATGAACTTGTTGAGGGTTATGCTACGTGGTCACCAGAAATGTTAGATGTAGAGTGAAATAAATTGAAAAAAAATAAACATACTTGGAACAAAGCCAAATTGGCAGTGGTTGGATGTTAGTGTTTTTTATCATGTTGCAAATGAGAAATCAACAAAACAACTTTAAAAAAATTGGCAATTCTCTATGATGAGACAACTTGTAAACTTGAAGTACAATGATATTATTACTATCAATGAACATCTTAATGAGTACCAAAGTATAGCGAATCAGTTGACCATAATAAAACAAAAGGCTACTTGCAAGTGGTGTTTGTAAGAACTCGCACCGTTAATTAAGGAAATTAATTAATTATATATGAGAATTAGGAAATAATTCCATAATTGACCTTAATAATTATTATGAGGCTTAAATAAGTATGATAAGTGATTAAGAATGCTGGAAGTCGCTTTTTGGACGAAAAGCGCAGATACCGGTACTGCTAGTCGGTATAAATGCGTACCGAAAAAGTATCCCAGAAAATCATAATGAGTGCATGAATATTCCTAGAATATTATATAGGACTTGTAAAACGAGTTTCAAGTTAAAATAATGAGAACTGGTGCCAGAAACTGATACTGGCTATGAAAAACGCGTATTGGAAAGGTGCTCCGAAAAATATAATAAAAATATTATAATTCTTGTAAAATTGAGTAGGTTAAGAATCCTTAGTTTGGGATTAAAATGCTAAGCGTAGCAATTAAAGTTAAAACTGTGTGTTAGTGACTTAAACCACCTAAATATTCAATTTTGGCACATGATCCTAGGTTATTTTTGTACCTCCTACGTGAGTGGCAGAAGGGTCAGCTGCTGCCTTCTTCAACCTTGGTCTCCTTGCTTGAAAACCGTCCAAGTCTTCACCTTTTCTTCATGAAACCTTCACTTAAACACCATTGTTGAGAGGGAGTTGGTCTTGTAAGGTTGTTGGGTGCTCCATTGTTGAGTTTGAGCTTCTGAGTTTGAGGAGAGTGGGCTGACCTTGTGAGTTTGGGTTGTGGCAACCTTGAAGTTGGCTTTTTGAGCTTCAAGGTGTGAACTTTGTGGAGAAAGAACCAACCTTGGTGTGTCATTTTCGTTTTGGGACCAAGTCAGAACTGTGGACTCAGTTTAGTGAGCTCCAAGAGCATTCTTCCCACTGTTTTGAGTTGTTGGTAAGCTTCACCACTCTTGTGCTTGAGTTTAATGCTTAAAAATGGAACCTTGATGCATGTAATGAGCTAAGTTGATAACTTAAGGGTGGGTAACGTTAAACACACCTAGAAATGCATGTTTAAGCTTCTGTAATCGGTAAAAGTTGGACCTTTTGTTTGGATTTTCGCGAAATGCAGAATCTGAGTTCTGTCACGAAATATCCAGATATTTTGTTGTGAATATCCGGATATTGATATCCGGATATGGGTATCCGGATATAGGGATCTGAATATCCGGATATTGGAAGAGAGATATCCGGATATTGATATCCGGATATGCCCCCGACGAATATCCGAATATTCTGAGATTTCGAAGAACAGTAGCTGCACTGTTCATACAGTAGGCTATTGGGGGTTTGTGGACCCTAGATTGATGAAGTTGGACTTCTGTAATTATCAAACTAAGTCAGAATCAAGTGTTTAAGGGCTTGTGGCTTTGTGTGAAGCCTTAAGACGTACAACGTAAAAGGGAAGGCGTTGTCTTTATATTGTATGCTTGTAAGGTTGTATATTGATATAATTATTAGTCCAAACAGATTATGATTGTACTGTTTGTGGACGTTGAGCTGTGAGGACTCTTCTTGGCTGGGATAACTAGCTTGCAAGGTAAGCTTTCGTGTCGTCGGTTTAGCCATGTTGTGGTTTCGCCATGTTCCATGGGGGTATGGTTATATGCATGCTGTGTTTCATGCTTTTGATGTTTTGGAAATGCTGTTGAGCTGTTATATGCTAGTGCCTTTATGATATGCATGTGGTGTTCCACCTATACGGTATGCCTGAGTATGTAGTACATACAATATGGTGAGGCTGTGGGTGAGGTGCAAGTGGTGTTCCTTGTACTATCTGTAGGTAATAGACGTATTCCTGCATTTCTCTGGCCAGTAGAATAGTCAAACACACATGGCATGAATATCTGTTGCATTGCATAGTTTTGGAAATTATATTAAATTACTGCTTTTGAACTTATATTGCACATGTAAGTGAGCTTGGGGTGGAAGATCCTTGAGGACCCCTTGTCTTACTGAGATTTCTGGTTTAGAGATCTCACCCCACGTTTGGGGAATGCTTATTTCAGGTTCAGGGAATGCTTATTTCAGGTTCAGGTAATGTGGGGGTTGATACCTCTAGTGGCAGGAGGCCAGAGCTTAGCTGATAGATGTTACATGTTTATGCTGATATGTTGTTATGATTGGATGTTGGATCTTATTTACTGTCTTATGCTTTTAGCTTCAGTTTATGGATCTCTCTGTTGAGACTCTATCTGTTATGATGTTGATTTGGTGAGCATGGGGATTGTCCATGCCACTTTAGACTTGATTATGTATTATTTTATTTGGAGTTGTAATAACGTATTAGAATATTGTCCGAACTATGTGTAGTAGATCACTGACATAGATACTCACTTTATCTATATATATGAGGTATTCCAGTTAGATGTCTTTTTGCAATTTACGTGCAGACGATATTTTATGAAATTGATTAGGTAATCAACTTGGCTAAGTTAATGACGTCATAATTGAAAAGAAAAAGATATTCCGTATTTTTAATTAAGCGCAACTTAATACGATGATATGTTAACAAACCGGGTATACACGGGGTGTTACATTTTATGGTATCAGAGCGACGGTTCAAGGGAAAAGCCTGTATGTATTGCAATGATTAGGATGTTTGGTTGTGTCTGTCTTGTGTGTTTTCTCCGTTGGGTTTTATTATGATGATGCATATGTAATCACACTGCATGGGCCTGATCAACTCATAAATTGTGTAACTTGTGCAGAGTCATGGTAGGATCCAGGAGAACAAGAGAGACTGATGAGGGTCGACCCGACCCGGTCCTGGCTGTATTGGCTGATATGCAGGCGGCCCAACAAGCCGACCAGGAGGCCATGAGAATGGAAAACCAGGCCATGCTGAACGCCGTTAGAGAGGCGAACAGGAAGGCCACTGAGGATGTGTTGGAGGCCAACCGTCTGGCGAACATAACGATGATGAGAGTCATGTTAGAGGAGTTGAGGACTGGTCCTGCTATTGGCCAGTTTCCTCCGCCACCACCTCCACCGCCACCGCCTCCACCTCCACCCAGTCTGCAGGACGATAGTCAAAGTCAGATGGGTGATGGCAGTCACCTTACGGGGGCCATGCAGACCGTCCCTGTTTTTGTTGAGGATCGAGATGAGATCGATCGCCGGCTGAATGCTTTTCGTAAGCATAAGCCACCTACCTTTGATGCATCTTATGTTCATGTTGCTGCGGCGCGTTGGCTACAGGCGTTGGACAAGATTTTTCGGGTCATGTAGTGTACTGATCCGCAGAAGCTGATGTTCGCTACCTATATGCTAGAGGGCGATGCCCATGAGTGGTGGACGAACACTTCTCATGTTTACGAGATGCAGGGCCATGTGATGACTTGGCCACTCTTCGAGGATTGTTTTCTGGGTCACTACTTCCCTTATGACGCACAGGAGAGGAAGCAGGGGGAGTTTGACATGTTGGTTTAGGGCTCGTTGTCTGTTGACGAGTACCTGGCCCAGTTCAACCAGCTGGTGAAGTTTGCACACTTCTGGATGGCGAGGCGTACTCCTACATTCTTGGCTACTAAGTTCCGCAGGGGACATAGTGAGGATATTGCTGGTTACCTTGTTGGTTCTGCTTCTAGAGACTTTGGGACACTGGTACAGCAGTGTCGGGATATCGAGGACTTCTACAGCACGAGTAAGGCCAAGAGAGCCAAGGTTGCTGAGGCGACGAAGGTAGCTGGTAGTTCCACTTCTTGGAGAGACAGGAAGTTTGGGAACAAGGGTAGGGGAAAGCAGATGGCGGCTCGGCAAGGGCCAAATCAGTTTAAGAGGACTTCTGCTCAGGGGAATGCAGCGAGACCTCCTGCTCCCAAGTGTTCGGGATGCGGGAAGACTCATTTTGGGCCGTGTTCTATCAGCCAGTTGATTTGTTTCCAGTGTGGCAAAGAGGGCCACTTCTCCAGAGATTGTTCGTCATCGACGGCGAGAGCTACTGCAGTTCAGGCAGTGCCACTTCAGATGGTTCCCCTTCCACCTACTTCGGCACCGGCAGTGCCACCGTCTACTGGGCGCGTCTATACCCTGGATCGTCAGCAGTCGGATCGAGCTTCGAACCTAGAAAGAGGTACTGTTACTATTGGTGCATCATCTGTTGATGTCTTGTTTGACTCTGGGGCTACGCATTCTTTTGTTGCAACCCCGATTACTGTGGGGCTTGAGTTGCCCATGTCTGTGCTTTCTCCACCGTTGCGGGTGACTACCGCCACCGGAGAAAAGTGTGATTCTACCACTATACATCGAGATGTCGTGTTTCAGTGGGATGGTCGTGAGTTCTCGATAGATCGGATAGGATTTCCGATGGCTAACTTGGAGGTTATTCTGGGCATGGATTGGTTGTCCAGAACTGTGCATTGATTGATTGTTGTGCCAAGCGTGTGGTGATGTCTCCGTGTGATTCCACAACCAGTTCCTCGTCGGACATTTCTTTGCTGCAGGCTAGAAGAGCCTTGAGAGCTGGGGCATTTGGATATGTCATGTTGGGAGGTTTGGTGAGTGGGACACAGGAGGATATCATTGGCATTCCTGTGGTAAGGGAATTCCTCGAGGTGTTTCCTGAGGAGATTCCTGAGTTTTCTCCACAGAGGGAGATAGAGTTCTCCATTGATCTGTTGCCTGGTGTGGGGCCTATTTCATTAGCTCCATACCGGATGTCGTCACCGGAGTTGGCACAGCTGAAGAAGCATATTGAGGATCTTTCAGCGAAAGATTTCATTCGACCGAGTGTGTCTCCTTGGGGAGCACCGGTCATCTTTGTGAAGAAGAAGGACGGGACAATGCGATTGTGCACCGACTACAGGCAGCTGAACAAGGTGACGATCAAGAACAAGTATCCCCTTTCTCGGATTGATGATCTGTTGGATCAGCTTAGGGGTGCTCGCGTGTATTCAAAGATTGATCTCCGGTCCGGATACCATCAGATTCGGGTGAAGCCGGATATTGTGCCTAAGACCGCATTTCGTTCAAGATACGGTCATTTTGAGTATTTGGTGATTCCGTTTGGGCTCACCAATGCACCTGCTGTGTTCATGGATTACATGAACAGGATTTTCCAGTCGTATCTGGATCAATTTGTGATCGTTTTCATTGACGATATTTTGATTTACTCCAAGACTGAGGAGGAGCATGTAGAGCATCTGAGAATTGTTCTGCAAGTGCTGAAGGAGAAGAAGCTGTATGCGAAGCCTTCAAAGTGTGAGTTTTGGCTCAAGTCTGTGTAGTTTCTTGGGCATGTTATTTCTGCTGAAGGACTTGCAGTGGATCCGAACAAGATCGAGGCCGTACTGGATTGGGAGAGGTCCAAGACAGTTACGGAAGTGAGGAGCTTTCTGGGTTTGGCAGGTTACTATCGGAGGTTCATCAAGGGTTTCTCCATGATAGTTCTCCCTTTGACTCGTCTTACCCGAAAGGAGACTCCATTTGTGTGGACTCACGAGTGTGAGGTTTGTTTTCAAGAGTTGAAGGAGAGACTGACTACTGCACCTGTGTTGGTCCTTCCTGATCCTGCGCTTGAGATTGAGCTTTACACCGACGCCTCCGGGAAGGGGCTAGATTTGTGTTGATGCAGTTGGGCAAAGTGATTGCCTATGCTTCGAGGCAGCTGAAAGCTCATGAGGAGAACTACCCTACTCATGATTTAGAGTTGGCTGCTATTGTGTTTGCTTTCAAGATTTAGAGGCGTTATCTTTTTGGTTTGAAGTTTGTGGTGTTTAGTGACCACAAGAGTTTGAAGTATCTTTTCGACCAGAAGGAGATGAACATGAGGCAGAGAAGATGGATGAAGTTCCTAAAGGATTACGACTTCGAGTTGAAGTACCATCCTGGCAAGGCCAATGTGGTAGCTGATGCTTTGAGCCGGAAACCCGGGAGCTCATCCAGTTTGTTACTTGGCTATTTTGATGTGGTTGAGAAGTTCTGAAACCTGGCAGTGGCCGCTCCATGTGGGAGTGCACTTTTCGAGATGGAAGCAGCAGACGTGGTGAATGAGCTGTTAGAAAAGATCAAAGAGGCACAAGTTCAGAGAGAGTGTCTGGATTATGTGAAGAACCAAGACGGTGTGTCTTGGAATGAAGATGGACTTCTTTTGTTTCAGCAGAGGATCGTGGTTCCTCGAGGTCCGTTGACCGTAGAGGTTATGGCAGAGGCCCATAAGGGCCAGTTTTCTATCCACCCTGGTGCTACTAAGATGTATCAAGACTTGAAGAAGAATTTTTGGTGGCCGACCATGAAGAAGGATGTTTCCGTTTTTGTGTCTAAGTGTTTGATTTGCCAGAAGGTGAAGATCGAGAATTAGAAACCGTCTGGTGAGCTTCAACCTCTTGAAGTACCACAGTGGAAGTGGGAAAGTATTTCCATGGACTTCATGGTGGGATTGCCTAAGACTCAGGCGAGTTGTGAATCTATCTGGGTCATTGTGGATAGACTGACGAAGTCTGCCCATTTTCTTCCAGTGAAGGTGAGCTTCACTACAGAGCAGTTGGCCAAGCTTTATGTTCGCGAGATTGTGAGGCTTCACGGGGTGCCCGAGAGTATCATCAGTGATAGGGACCCGAAGTTCACATCTCGGTTCTGGGAGGCGCTGTAGGAGGCTTTTTGTACGCAGTTGAGATTGAGTATCGCCTATCACCCTCGGACTGATGGACAGACTGAGAGGACCATCCAGACCTTGGAGGACATGTTGTGGCTTGCACATTGGAGCAGGGCTTGGCATGGGATAAGTACCTTCTGTTGGTTGAGTTTTCGTACAACAGCTTTCATGCTAGCCTTGGCATGGCGCCCTACGAAGCACTGTATGGTAGGAGGTGTCGGACTCCTACCTGTTGGTCTGAGATTGGAGACAAGGAGCTTTTTGGCTTGGACTTTGTCCAAGATATCACCCAGCAGATCTAGATGATCAGAGAAAAGTTAAAGCAGGCGCAGAATCACCAGAAGAGCTAATATGTTGTCAAGCATCGTCCACTGGAGTTCAGTGAGAGGGAGCACGTGTTTGTGAGACTTTCACCTGTCACCGGTGTTGGACGGGCACTCGGAGTGAGGAAGCTGAGCCCGCGATATATTGGGTCATACCAGATTCTTGGTAGAGTAGGACTTGTTGCCTACCGGCTTGCCTTGCCTCTGAACTTGGCCAACATCCACGACGTGTTTCACGTGTCTCAGCTTCGGAAGTACATAACAGATCCTTCGCACGTGGTGCAACCTGATGATGTGGAAATTCGGGAGAACCTAAAGACTCCTGTCAGACCACTCAAGATTCTCGATCGTGGCGAGAAGCAGCTGAGGAGCAAGATCATTCCGATGGTCAAAGTGCAGTGGACTGGAAAGACTCCTGAGGAGTGTACTTGGGAGCGTGAGGACGAGCTTCTCCGGCAGTACCCCGAGTTTCAAGACAGGTATGTTTCTGATTTTGAGGAAAAAATCCTAAAAAGTAGGGGTGTTCGTGGTTTGGATTGGATCGGTTTTGGAATCAAAACTCATCCGATCCAATCCCTTCGGTTTGATCATGTAATCATCCATTCGATTTAGATTTTTTTTCAAATTCGATCCGATCCAATCCACTTTTTTTCGGTTTGGATTAGATCGATTTTCGGTTTTTTGAATATCCTAAAATTAGTGTTATGATTATTGTGCAAATAACATTTTTTTGTATATATTGGCTTTGTAAAATTTTTTTTTGAAATACAAAAATATCAGTAAACAATACTATAGTTGATGAGACGTGATTAAATTTTTTCTTGGGTTTAGTTGATGAGTTAATGGATCTTTTGGGCTATGATTGGAGAAAGGACACAAGTAGGTAGAGGATAATTAATATATTGGATCGGTTTGGATTGGATCGGTTTTCATCAACCCATCCGAAAACCGATCCAATCCAATTAAAATTTGCGATTTTTTTTTTGTTTTTGATTTTTCGGTTATCGATTTTTCGGTTCGATTTTCGCAGTTTAAAACGGTTTGGATCAGTTGATGAACACCCCTACTAAAAAGGTGGGGTGAATGTAAGAACCTGCACCGTTAATTAAGGAAATTAATTAATTATATATGAGAATTAAGAAATAATTCCATAATTGACCATAATAATTATTATGAGGCTTAAATAAGTATGATAAGTGATTAAGAATGCTGAAAGTCGCTTTTCGGACGAAAAGCGCAGATACCGGTTCTGCTAGTCGGTATAAATGCGTACCGAAAAAGTATCCCGGAAAATTATAATGAGTGCATGAATATTCCTAGAATATTATACGGGACTTGTAAAACGAGTTTCAAGTTAAAATAATGAGAACTGGTGCCAGAAACTGATATTGGCTATGAAAAGCGTGTACCGGAAAGGTGTTCCAAAAAATATAATAAAAATATTATAATTCTTGTAAAATTGAGTAGGTTAAGAATCCTGAGTTTGGGATTAAAATGCTAAGCGTAGCAGTTAAAGTTAATACTCTGTGTTAGTGACTAAAACCGCCTATATATTCAACTTCGGCACATGATCCTAGGTTATTTTTGTGCCTCCTATGTGAGTGGCTGAAGGGTTAGCTACTGCCTTCTTCAACCTTGGTCTCCTTGCTTGAAAACCTTCCAAGTCTTCACCTTTTCTTCATGAAACCTTCACTTAAACACCATTGTTGAGTAGGAGTTGGTCTTGTAAGGTTGTTGGGTGCTCCATTGTTGAGTTTGAGCTTCTGAGTTTGAGGAGAGTGGGCTGACTTGTGAGTTTGGGTTGTGGCAACCTTGAAGTTGGCTTTTTGAACTTCAAGGTGTGAACTTTGTGGAGAAAGAACCACCCTTGGTGTGTCATTTTCGTTTTGGGACCATGTCAGAACTGTGGAGTCAGTTTAGTGAGCTCCAAGAGCATTCTTCCCACTGTTTTGAGTTGTTGGTAAGCTTCACCACTCTTGTGCTTGAGTTTAATGCTTAAAAATTGAACCTTGATGCATGTAATGAGCTAAGTTGATAACTTAAGGGTGGGTAACGTTAAACACACCTAGAAATACATGTTTAAGCTTCTCTAATCGGTAAAACTTGGACCTTTGGTTTGGATTTTCGCGAAATGCAGAATCCGGGTTCTATCGCGAAATATCCGGATATTTTGTTGTGAATATCCGGATATTGATATCCGGATATGGGTATCCGGATATTGATATCCGGATATGGGGATCTGAATATCCGGATATTGGAAGAGAGATATCCGGATATGCCCCCGACGAATATCCAAATATTCTGAGATTTCGAAGAACAGTAGCTGCACTGTTCATATAGTAGGCTATTGGGGGTTTGTGGACCCTAGATTGATGAAGTTGGACTTCTGTAATTATCAAACTAAGTCAGAATCAAGTGTTTAAGGGCTTGTGACTTTGTGTGAAGCCTTAAGACGTAAAACGTAAAAGGGAAGACGTTGTCTTTATATTGTATGCTTGTAGAGTTGTATATTGATATAATTATTGGTCCAAACAGATTGTGATTGTACTGTTTGTGGACGTTGAGCTGTGAGGACTCTTGGCTGGGATAGCTAGCTTACAAGGTAAGCTTTCGTGTCCTCGTTTTAGCCATGTTGTGGTTCCACCATGTCCCATGGGGGTATGGTTATATGCATGCTGTGTTTCATGCTTTTGATGTTTTGGAAATGCTGTTGAGCTGTTATATGCTAGTGCCTTTATGATATGCATGTGGTGTTCCACCTATACGGTAAGCCTGAGTATGTAGTACATACAATATGGTGAGGCTGTGGGTGAGGTGCAAGCGGTGTTCCTTGTACTATCTGTAGGTAATAGACGTATTCCTGCATTTCTCTGGCCAGTAGAATAGTCAAAGACACATGGCATGAATATCTGTTGCACTGCATAGTTTTGGAAATTATAATAAATTACTGCTTTTGAACTTATATTGCACATGTAAGTGAGCTTGGGGTGGAAGATCCTTGAGGACCCCTTGTCTTACTGATATTTCTGGTTTAGAGATCTCACCCTACGTTTGGGGAATGCTTATTTCAGATTCAGGTAATGCGGGGGTTAATACCTCTAGTGACAGGAGGCCAAAGCTTAGCTGATAGATGTTACATGTTTATGCTGATATGCTGTTATGATTGGATGGTGGATCCTATTTACTGTCTTATGCTTTTAGCTTCAGTCAATGGATCTCTCTGTTGAGACTCTGTTTGTTATGATGTTGATTTGGTGAGCATGGGGATTGTCCATGCCACTTAGACTTGATTATGTCTTGTTTTATTTGGAGTTGTAATAACGTATTAGAATATTGTCTGAATTATGTGTAGTAGATCACTGACATAGATACTCACTTTATCTATATATATGAGGTATTCCAGTTAGATGTCTTTTTGCAATTTACATACAAGCGATATTTTATGAAATTGATTAAGTAATCAACTTGGCTAAGTTAATGACGTCATAATTGAAAAGAAAAAGATATTCCGCATTTTTAATTAAGCGCAGCTTAATACGATGATATGTTAACAAACTGGGTATACACGGGGTGTTACAGTATTAGAGCTTGTTGCTTTACTATCAACAAGTTAGGGTACTTTTGTTCGGTTAAAAATGCGATTTTTACATTTTGGTTCATTAAAGATTTGATCTTTGATGTTTTAATCAGTTAAAAAAAAAGTGACCTTTATATTTTGGTTGATTAAAGATTTGGCCTTTGACGTTTTAATCGGTTAAAAATGTGACCTTTATGTTTTGGTTGGTTAAAGATTTGATCTTTGACGTTTTAATCGGTTAAAAATGTGAACTTTGCATTTTGTTGGTTAAAGATATGATCTTTGACATTTTAACCGAAAAATATGATATTTGTTAAAATTTTGAAATTTTGGATATGTTAAATGTTAATATGTCCATATAAAAGCATAGAACATATTTTGTATATTTTTGCGCTTGTTTGGTTACTAACTTTTCAGTTGCAAATAAAGGAAGGGGATGGTCATGGTGTTGTAATTTAATTTTGGTAAATAAGGCTTGTATGCCTTGTCTTTCTTTTAGTCTTGTGTAAATTCTTTTTTCACCTTACTCCCCCTAAATGTAACTTGGGGTTTCTTGAATTAATATGTAATTAGAATTAGGCTAGTGGTGTTTTAGGCATGGAGGAGTCCATGGAGGAGCCACGACTTAAGGAGCATGATCGGAGAAGATGACATGAATACCATGACTATCCCAAAATAAATGTGATTTATTATGCCTATAAATGTATGCGTGCATGTCAAAGCGACTAATATGCATGTCATAAAATCGCGTATGTATGTTTCTATTGTGCATGTCCAAAAGTGACTAGTATAATATGTTGTAGATGTATGACATAGGGCAATGTCTAGCATGATAGTACAATATGTGCGTTTGATGAGACTTAGTAAATCCCTAATAAAAATAAGAGGAACCCTTAAAAAGAATAATTATTAAGTGCATGATTGCCTCCCATCGTCGATACAAATTGAATCCCTTCAACATGGTGGTGCTCTACAACTCAATTGAGACCCACTGTTTCGTCGGGTAAGATGAGTGCTTGAAGTGTAGAGACACTTAGGATGGTGGTTTGTGCTTGACCGAGTACATAAGTTGCAGGCTCAATCGAGCTTATGTACTTGGGGAAATAGTGTCAGGTGGATTGCATGAGATGCATCACTAAGTGACAAGGAGTTGTCAACCTGATGTTAAGAGAAGGTATTAGATACTGTTGATAATGATCAACCCATCGCTTAATTTGATCTTGCAGTCTCAGACGAGGATTAAAGGAAATGGTCGTTCTCTTAACCCACTACGAGAATTATTAAGAATAGCCCTACGTCAATAAGGATAAGGGTCATTGACTTAGATAAAATAGTGGGAGGGGCCATTTATTTGAAGTTTTTAATAATATGGTCTAATTTATAATAGTATTAATCTTTACATCCTTTTCAGCTTAATATGTCGGATCGTTTGTCTTTGCGTACTATTCTCAAAATGAACAAGATTGTTCTGCAGGACATAAAGTTGTTGTTTTACCTGTTGCGCCTATGGAAGAGGAATTGTTCTAAAGATGATAACGCTCATTGAGAAGCTAGAGGGTCTAGGCTTCATAATGGACACATAATTAATTAATGACTTAATTTTATCATCGCTTCCTCCTTCTTTCAGTGGGTTCATTACGAACCATAAAATGCATTCGATGAATGTTACACTGTCTAAGTTGTTAAGCATGTTAACTACTATTGAGGTGTCTATCAAAAAGGATAAGACATAAGCTCTTCTTATTGGTGGGTCCTATAAGACCAAAGATAAGGGTAAAAGGAAAGAGCTTGTGAAGCCCAATCCTCTCAAGCCCAAAGGAAAGTCCAATAAGAAGATGGGCAAGGCCAAAGGTAAGGGCAAGGACAAAAATGACGCTGAGTGCTTCCATTATGGCAAGATAGGTCATTGGAGCATTTGGGAGGTTTTGCTAGACCTCTTTCCACTCCCAGATGTACAGGATGCGGAAAGGAGCATTTGGGACGTTGTGCTACTGGAGAGCTGCTATGCTACAAGTGTGGAAAGAACGGCCATATGGCCAAGGATTGTTATACTTCAGTTGCTAGGGCTGCAGCAGTTCAGGCGGCCCCTCTTCAGATGATTCCTGCTCCACCTACAGTGGTTCCTATTGTGCCACCTGCCGAGTTTACATGTTGGATAGGCATCAGTCGGACAGAGCTCTGAACCTTGTGAGAGATACCATTTCTATTGGTAGTCGTGTCGTAGATGTGTTGTTTGACTCTAGGGCTATGCATTCTTTCATCGCAACCCCGATTGCTGTGGGGCTTGAGTTGCCTATTTCTGTGATTTCTCCACCGTTGCGGGTTACCACCGCCACCGGAGAAAAATGTGATACCTGATAACTCATATTTTGTTACACTTATTTATTACTCTTGGTTGGTATTTTTATGATTTATTTGAATTAAATAAAGGTCTTTTGGGTGAATTCACAATTCTAGATTTTAGTTGGGTTTAATTGATTTTCGTCATAATTTTCCAGATTTACACTATTTTCGTATTTTGACCATATCTCACTCCACAGATTTTCGATTGACTCCGTTCTTGTTGCTTTTTGCAGCTAACAAATAAGGCTACAATCGCTATTTCAGCTACTGAAGCCCAATTCGGACGGGAAAATGGTCAAAACTTGATCTCAAGATGACGTGTTTTGCTGGAATTTTATTTTGACGTTTGAACTTGTAATTCACATTAGGACCCAATGTGTTTAGGGCCCAAGGCCATGTTTTATTGTTTTATTTTATTTTATTTAACTTTTATTTTATGTTTGGGCTGAAGCAGTGAAACCCTAGCCGTCCTGCGTGACGGCTATTTAAGGGAGACTCTAGGAAACCCTTAAGCAGTCAGTTTCTACAACAGAAAAGTTCTCTCTGAGTTTTTATTCAATTCTGTTCTTCATCTTCTTTTTATTTCAATTATGTTTACCTTAGCCATGCGAGGCTAAGAACCTTTTAATCAACCTAAGGGGGTGTTTGGTTCAAGTTTTTGGAGAGGATTACCGGTAATCCTTCTTTGGTAAATGTAATTACCACGTTTGGTATAAGGAATAAATTACGATTCCCGGATATCCAAGGATTACCGGTAATTTGATTTATAAAGAAAAGTCACTATTCAGATTACCAAAAATAATATGGTAATTCGGAATACCAATCAGAATACCAAGTAAAGGGAAAGCACAACAATAAATTTTGAGACAAAAATACCCCAATACACATAAAAATCTAGACCCAATCTATCAATTACAAAAGTAAAAATAGTTTGGGGTTATTTTTGTAAAATAACCTCATATTCCAAGTCATATTTCGTTCTAAACCAAATATGGAATCAGTAATTTTTACCCAATATTCCCGGTAATATTTTGGCGAACCAAACACATCTTTCGTAAGATTCCAAGTAAACTCAATTTCTACTGAATTCCCATTAATCATGATTCCCGGTCACCAAAAAATTTCTCCTGTACCAAACACACCCTAAGGGTAATGGATTCCATGGATTAGTCTTGAGGGTCTGCTTTTATTTCAAATCAGTTTCGTTTCCCTTCCAAACTCAGATTGATATCGTGCGATCGTGGATATTCAATCTGAGGTTCGCGATTGCGATTATGGAAAGGGATTAATCATCAGATTTGATGATTAGGTTGATTGACCCTATGACCTTAAATCAAGCGGGCTGATACTCTGCGATTGTATGAGTAGAAGCATCGTCTTTTATCAAATGCTAAGCGATCGCTTAGAGATGGTTGTCAATTGGAAATAAGGATTCTGATGTGATTGACAAATCAATCACGATTCTGATATCTTCTTATCCGAGGAAAGACGTCCATGGAACCCAAACCTTAGGTTGGTTATTTTTAATTACGAATTTTAAATCCAATTTCATATTCTGCCTTTTTAAATTATTCAACCAAAATTCAAAAACCCCCCCTTTTAATTTCTATTTTGATAAATGATTTTTACCCAAGCAATTTCCTTGAGAGAGACGACTTAGGGTTTCCACTCTACTACAAATTTTCTGAACCCTAATAAAAAAATAATTTTTAATTTGCGCGAGTTCGACAGCTCGTGTCATATTTTGCGCCGTTGCCGGGAAAATTGCATCGGTCTAAATCATTTTCTTAACGTGATCATCATCTTCTTCTTCTCTAGTTTTCGTTTCTGTTTTTGAGAAAAAAAAATCGTAAATTTCTGTTTGCGCGCCTGTCTTGTTTTTGCATTTTGCACTCGATTGCGTTTCTTGTTCCGATTTCTGCACCTTTGATTCTGGAGCGGCATATTTTCTTAGTTTTTGAATTTTTTTGCATTACGGTTTACGTTTTGGGCAGTTTTGGGCGAATTTGGGGAAGTTGGTAAAACTTCAGTTTGAGATATCGGCTCCGGAAGTTCTATTCCCAAAGGAATTCGACCTTTTGAGCATAAGTCACACCTTAACAGGGTGTGAGGTGACCCTTAATTTTGCCAAATTATGTCGTTTACTAACCTGTTTTGGTGTTTCTTTGTCGTTTCAGGACGTGTCGAGTATTTCTGGATTTGTTCGACTTACTTTGATCGATCTGAAAATTGGTGAACTGAAGAAGACGATCATCCCTGACAAAAGTTGTGGGGATATGCCCCACGAATCAGGCCCTAGTTTTGCCGAATTCGTTCGTTTAGTATTTTATTTTATTTTTCAAAAAAAAATTATTTGATTTTTGAGTCTGTAGGGTCATTTAGAGTTTAGGAGAGTTGGTCTCATATCATTTTGAGTTCATTTAGTATTTTTAGTAGATTTATTTTTGCTTCTGTTTGCTATGAATCTAATTTTTCACCCTACAGATGTTTTGTCCTTCCTTTCCAGACAGCGGTTTCCAAGTTGATCAGTCTGTTGCTGCAGTTTTTCATGCAAAGCCACAATACCAGCAGATGCAGCAGTAGCAGCAAAACAATCCCTTCTCTAATGCATATAATCCTGGCTGAAAAAATCATCCAAATCTCAATTGGAATCAGAACCAGCAAAATGCACCATTCCAACAGAGGCAGCAGTTTACACCTTCTCAGCAGAGGCAAAATTTTCAACAATTTGCACCTCCACAGCCAATGCAGCAGCCGCTAATGCAGCAGCAAGCCAGTAGCAATGGTCCTTCTTTGGAGGATTTAGTGAAGCAGATGGCAACTATCAATCTGCAGTTCCAGCAGATTACTGAGTCTTCCCTCCAGAATTTGCAAACACAGATTGGCCAACTTGCAACGTCAATGAGTCAAAATCAACAAGCAAGTGGCAGCTCCCTTCCATCCCAAACAGTTCCAAATCCAAAAGGAAGCGGAAATGTGAGTGCTATTACTCTGCGGTCTGGCAAGCATATGGAGGAGCCAAACCACACTGCTGCTGAGTCATCTAAGGGAAGTGACACTAGCTCCAAGAAGCAGAGCACTGATACATCTGATCATTCTGTTTTCTGCATTGATGTGATAGACGAAGTTGTTGAGGATGTTTCTGCTGAATTCCTTGTTGATTTTTCTGATTTTTTATCTACTGATTCTGATTTCTGTGGTTGTGGTGATAGTCAAGAGTGCATTGTGTGTGCTGAAATAGCATCTCATCTTTCTGGTTTCAATGATGCACTTATTGATGATTCTGATTCTGAGTGTGAATCTGCATTTTCTGAATTGCCTGCTGATATTATTGATGATCCTAATTCTCTTTCTGAGAATTTGCTTACAGGCATTGCTGCTGACTTGTTTTCTGCAGAATTTGCACCACCAACTACACCTCTTCCATCCATTGAGCAGCCTCCGAAATTGGAGTTGAAGGTTCTTCCCGACCACTTGAAATATGCATTTCTTGAAGAGAATGAGCAACTACCAGTCATTGTGGCAAAGAACCTTCTACCTGGGCAGGAAGATAAACTGTTAACCCTGCTAAAAGCAAATAAGAAGGCAATTGGGTGGACAGTGGCTGGCATTATTGGCATTAGCCCTTCCATGTGCATGCACCGCATTTTGCTTGAAGAAAGTGTTAAACCAGTGAGGAAGAAATCAAGCTACTTGATGCTGTTTATTCTCCTTAGGGAGTTCAGGGAGTTCTTTTCCTTCTTTTTCTTTTCTTTCTGTTATTTGCATTTTTATTTTTATTTTCCTTTCTTTCTTTTAGTTTATGATTTTTCATAGGTAGATTTTCCTTTCCTTTCTGGTAATTATTGAGTGGTACATGGAGTAGACTTAGATCACAGTGTTTGATAGCATAATCTGTTAGGCTTTGATCTCGATTCTTGGATTACAACTACCTGTTGATTGATTATGTGTTGTTGATTGCATGACTTGGTTTACCCTTGTGAGGTTTTGAGCCCGCATACATGGCATATCTTCTGGCCATGCTTTCTTTCTTGTGTGTTTCTTCTCTTGATTGTTGTCCTCTAGAACTTGCTCTTGTTCTCTTTGAAACTGCATTTTTCACTTGCATGCATGAATATGATTGAGCCATTCTTTCTTTTATGTACCCACTTTAGCCAGATAGCCATCCCTTATATTATTATCCCTTGGTGAGCCCCTTTGAGTCTTTATATCTTTTATTTCTTAAGCCGCATTACCAGCCTAAGTGAAAAACCAATTAATTCCACACCCTAGAGTTTTACTGAGCATTCGTTTCATTGTGATGTTGTGTTTAAGTGTGGGGGTCTGCCCGAGACGGACAAAAGTTTAAGTGTGGGGGGTGACCATCTGATTCATTTCTGCTATGTGGTTTTACTTATAAAAAAAAACAAAAAAAAAGTGTTTATCTTTTCAGTATCTTTGTTTTATGTTCTTAGTTTAGTTCTTAACTTTTGCTCTTTGAAAAATTCTGGGGTGTTTAGCTTTATCTTCCATATTCATCAATACCTTTACCTCAACCCCATTACAACTCTGCATAAAGCCCTCTTGATTTGTGCATGCATGTGTTATGAGCAGTGGAGAAGTAGAACTTGAGCAAGCCTATGGTAGGATGATTTTCTTGAGTTGATTTGAGTGATATAATGAATTAACTGATACACTTGAGAGAGAATCTGAGAGCATCTTGTGAGGAACCATTTTTGTGCAGTTAGCAGTTGCAGTTGAAGTTAGCAGGTCTTGTGATTCGAGATTAGGGAATTTCTGTCCTGATTGATTTACCTGTGGAAGACTTGTGATCTTTGTATATTTTATGTATGCTTCATAGTTGTTAGAAAGGATTGGTTGATCTTAGTCTTTGCTTTCAATTTTAGTTTGTTTTTGCCCAGGAGTGCAAAAAGATAAGTGTGGGGGAATTTGATAACTCATATTTTGTTACACTTATTTATTACTCTTGGTTGGTATTTTTATGATTTATTTGAATTAAATAAAGGTCTTTTGGATCAATTCACAATTCTAGATTTTAGTTGGGTTTAATTGATTTTCGTCATAATTTTCCAAATTTACACTAATTTCGTATTTTGACCATATCTCACTCCACAGATTTCCGATTGACTCCGTTCTTGTTGCTTTTTGCAGCTAATAGATAGGGCTACAATCGCTATTTCAGCTACTAAAGCCCAATGCGGACGGAAAGATGGTCGAAACTTGATCGCAAGATGATGTGTTTTGCTGGAATTTTATTTTGACGTTTGAACTTGTAATTCACATTAGGACCCAATGTGTTTAGGGCCCAAGGCCATGTTTTATTGTTTTATTTTATTTTATTTAGCTTTTATTTTATGTTTGGGCTGAAGCAGTGAAACCCTAGCCGTCCTGTGTGACGACTATTTAAGGGAGACTCTAGGAAACCCTTAAGAGCAGGGGCATTTGGATATGTCATGTTGGGAGGTTTGGTGAGTGGGACACAGGAGGATATCACTGGCATTTCTGTGGTGAGGAAATTCCTTGAGGTGTTTCCTGAGGAGATTCCTGAGTTTCTACCATAAAGGGAGATAGAGTTCTCCATTGATCTTTTGCCTAGTATGGGGCCTATTTTTTTAGCTCCATATCGGATGTCTCCACCTGAGCTAGCTGAGCTGAAGAAGCATATTGAGGATTTTTCGGCGCAAGACTTCATCCGACCGAGCGTTTCTCCATGGGGAGCACCGGTCATTTTTGTTAAAAAGAAATATGGGACCATGTGATTGTGCACCGACTACAGACAGCTGAATAAGGTGACACAATCAAGAATAAGTATCCCCTCCCTCGTATTGATGATCTGTTGGATCAGCTTAGGGGTGATAGCTTATGCTTCGAGGCAGTTGAGACCTCATAAGGAGAACTACCCGATTCATGATTTTGAGTTGGCGGCGATTGTTTTTGCTTTCTAGATTTTGAGGCATTATCTTTTTGGCATGAAGTTTGTCGTGTTCAGTGACCACAAGAGTTTAAAGTATCTGTTTTACCAGAAGGAGTTGAACATGAGACAAAGGAGATGAATGGAATTCTTGAAGGATTACGACTTTGAGTTGAAGTACCACCCGGGCAAGGCCAATGTGGTGGCTGATGCTTTAAGTCGGAAATACGTGAGTCTATCCAGTTTGATGATAGGTGACTGATATAATTGAGAAGTTTCGAGATTTGACAGTGATCTCTTTGTTTGGGGGTGCACTTCTTGAGATGGAGACTGTGAGTGTTGAAAATGAGCTCAAGGAGAAGATTAAAGAGGCACAAGTGCAGAGAAAGTGCCTTGACTATGTGAAGAACCAGGATGGTGTGTCCTAGAATGAGGATGGATTATTGATGTTCCAGAAGAGGATTGTAATTCCTCGAGATCCTTTGACTGAAGAGGTGATTGCAGAGGCTCATAATACAAAGATGTACCAAGACTTGAAGAGAAATTTCTGGTGGCCGGGCATGAAGAAAGACATAGCTTTTATGTGTCCAAGTGTTTGATATGCCAGAAAGTGAAGATAGAACACCAGAAGCCGTCTGGTAAGCTTCAACCTCTTGAGAAATCGCAGTGGAAGTGGGAGAGCATTTCTATGGACTTCGTAATGGGATTGCCTAAGACTCAGGATGGTTGTGACTCTATATGGGTCATTGTGGACAGATTGACTAAGTTTGCCGATTTTCTTCTGGTAAAGGTGAGCTTCACTACTGAGTAGTTGGCCAGACTATATGTTCGCGAGATCGTGAGGCTTCACGGGGTGTCCGAGAGTATCATCAGTGATAGGGACCCGAAGTTCACATCTCGGTTCTGGGAGGCACTGCAGGGAGCTTTTGGTACTCAGTTGAGATTGAGTACAACCTATCACCCTCAGACTGATGGACAGACTGAGCGGACCATCCAGACCTTGGAGGATATGTTGAGAGCTTGCACCTTAGAGCAGGGCTCAGCATGGGATCGGTACCTGCCATTGATTGAGTTTTCGTACAACAACAGTTTTCATGCTAGCCTGGGCATGGCACCCTACGAGGCGTTGTATGGTAGAAGGTGTCGGACTCCTACCTGTTTGTCTGAGGTTGGAGATAAAAAGTTATTTGGCTTGGACTTTGTCCAAGATACCACCCAGCAAATTTAGATGATTTGTGAGAAGCTGAAGCGAGCACAAAATCACTAGAAGAGCTACTATGACAACAACCATCGACCACTGTAGTTTAGTGAGGGTGAGCACGTGTTTGTGAGACTTTCACCTGTCACCTGTGTTGATCGGGCTCTCGGAGTGAAGAAGCTTAGCCCGAGATTCATAGGGCTATACCAGATAATAGGTAGGGTAGGGCCTGTTGCCTACCGTCTTGCCTTGCCTCCGAACTTAGCCAACATCCATGACGTGTTTCACGTGTCTCAACTTCGGAGGTATATAGCGGATCATTCGCACGTGGTGCAACCTGATGATGTGGAGGTTCGGGAGAACTTAAAGACTCTTGTCGGACCACTCAAGATACTTGGTCATGCTGAAAATAAATTGAGAAATAAGGTCATTCCCATGGTCAAAATGCAATGGGAAGGAAGAACTCCAGAGGAGTGTACTTGGGAGCGGGAGGACGAGTTTCTCCGGCAATACCCCGAGTTTCGGGGCAGGTATGTTTCTAATTTTGCGGACAAAATTCTTAAAAGGTGGGGTGAATGCAAGAACCCACACCGTAAAATTAGGAATTTAATTAATTTAATTATGAGTTAAGAGATAAATTTTATAATTGACCTTGAATAATTATGTGTGAGCTTAAATAATTAATATAAGGGATTAATAACGTTAAAAGTCGCTTTTCTGATGTATCCCGAAAAATTATAAAAAGTATGTATATATTCCTTGAATAATATTTAGGACTGGAATATTAAGTTTGAAGTCGAAAAAATGAGAACTGATGTCAGAACTAATACTGACTGCGTGAAAATGCGTACCGAAAAAGTGTTGCAAAAAATTATAATAAAAATATGAAAAATTTTAGAAAAATGGCTAGGTTCAGAATATGAAGTTTGAGATTAAAATGATAAGCGTAGTTATTAGTGTTAATACAGTGGGATTAAACTTAAGTGCACCTATAACTACATGGGCACAAGGCCCTAGGTCATAATTCTCATTTCTCTATGTGAGTTTTCTGAGCTCTTGGGTGGCAGCCACCTTCCTCCACCTTCTTCCCTCCATTGGAGCTCCAAGAGACCACCTTTTTTCTTGCCTTCTTCACAAAAGTTCCTTGTTGAGTGTGCTCTAGCCTTGGGAGGGTGATGATGTGGGTGTAATATATGTGATTTTCCAAGTTAAAATACTAAGCTTTAAGGTCAAAAGAGCATACTTATCAATACATTTTATGGATTAATTGTTAGTTTTTCATTTTCCATGTTATTTCTCACTCAATTTATATTTGTATAGGAATTTAGCATGGAAAAATGAGAATTTGCGCAGAAGGAAAATTTGGATCATATGGGCGGCGCTATCAGCGCGGAACAAATGAATTTTCAGTGCAAGTTCTGCGCCATCAGCGCCGAAGAAGTATGACTGGCGCTGATAGCGCGGATTAATTCAAATTCAGTGCAAAAATGGCGTCATCAGCGCCGGTTTTCGAGCAGGAAGACACCGTGTTTTAAACGCGTGCGTGCAAGATTAAAAGGGTGGATCAGAAGACAAGAGGGGACAGACGGAGACCTGGCGAAGAACTTCTGGAGCTTTTTGGCAGAGATTGATCTTGAAGATTATTTTCTTTTCTTTTTGAATTCAGCTATTATTCTTCTTTTATGAATCATTGTAATTCAGCTATGACCATGTCTGGCTAGTTTCCTTCATTGTGGGTAGGGTCACAAACCCTATGTGAACCTTTTGTTTATTTATGGATTGATTTACTTTTCGCTCTTTAATTTAATTGATTTATGCCTACTCTGTGCGTATTGTTTATCGTTTATATTAAATCTGATCAGTTTAGTATTGAATGATAATCTGAGGGTTAGAACCCTAGATAAGAATATTAGGGTTTTGGTCCAGAAAGGGGGTAGGATAATAATTAACATGCGTGCTAGGAATAGACGCATTCATGATTACAAACGTTTAATTTATCTGTGTAATGCTTGATCTCAATTGAAACATTGCAAGGAATTGGGGTTTTAATTGTGATTAAAGGGCTAAACATTGCAAGGAATTGGGGTTTAGCTAATAATTGTTTGGATGATAAATTGTTTGGTTATTTATTTTAATAGAGCATTGTGAATCAATCCGTAGTAAAAAGAGGGGATCATAGGGCGAGTGTACTTACCTGCAATATCTCTCATATTTTTATCGAAATCATTCTGCATCATTCTCTTATTTTTAAAATCCAAAAATACGTCTTTGTCTTTAATTTCTATTGTTCTTCAAATCACTTGGGTTTTATATCTTGAAAGGACGTTTATAAGATATTCGCTCACAATCCCTGTGGAGACGATAACTTACTTATCACTTTATTACTTGAACGATCGGTACACTTGCCGGTTTGTATCAGGTGAAACTCTTGGCATTTCTGAGTTTTGTAGCATCTGTTTTGAGTGTGTGAGGGTTGTGTTCTGAGTTCTTGGGGAGGAGGCCATTCCCATGCCATTCGAAGCTTCAAGGTGCCATTTTGGTAGAGAAATGACCAAGCTTTGATCATCCATTTTGTGGCCTTGTGTAATCTGATTTTTAGGACTGTTTTGAGAGCTCCAAGAGCACATTGTTGTGCTGTTTTTGGGACTCCATAGGTATACCATGATCATTCCTATGGAAAATCCATGATTTTAGCTTGTTTAAGTCATCAAAATAGGGAACTTTGATTTATCAAGTTAATAGTTGTTAATCAATGCATAATAAGTGTTTTTGAACATCTGTTTTGTGACAAAACCGGACCTTGAACCTTGGGGAAGCATTTTTGTCACGGATTATCCAGAAAAATTCTGCAGAAATCTGTTCTGTTCGCGTGGGAATCGATTCCCTCTTGTTGGGAATCAATTACCAAGGGTGGGAATCGATTCCTACCTGTCAGATTAACCAGAAACCAGTTTTTATTGCGTGGGAAAGTCCCCATTTGGGCATGAGGCCCTAGGCAGTCAGTGTTACTGGTTGAAAACATTAATACCTTTAATTGTGGGGCTTGATGCTTAATAATTACGAATTATAAAGGATGAAAACAAAAGAGAAGACCTTGTTTAAATGGTTATTAAATTAAGATTTCTGAATATTAAATTGTGTGTTGATAACAAACAGATTGCAATTGACTTGTGGTGAGACTATTGGGTTGCCTGTTGTTACCTAGCCTCTGGATATAGATTTTGGCACTACAAGTAAGCACTCGTGTCCTCGGATTAATCTGTTGCTTGTTCAACGACCTCCATGGGAGGGTGGTTTATATGCATGTATGCTTTTATGAAAGATGAAATATGCATTGATATATTACTGAGATATGTTAATTTAACTGTTGATATAATGTATGAATGTGATGTTAATTTCTTACACGATCAGGCTGCGACCCTGGTGTGTAAGGCATAAGGCTGCGACCTTTATGTTTAGATAGGTCGCAGACGTGCATAAACCATATCCTGTTCCCTGACCAGTCGAACCGCATTTGCACACATCACATGAGATATGAGTTGTAGTATTTGGCTCGTTGAGCAGAAGATATGTTGTTATGATTTAAATGCCTCACATAAACATGCATTGTAATTACTGTTTTTGAGCTTATATTTATACTTGTAAGTGAGCTTGGGGCGGAAGAGTCCTGGAGGACCCCTTATCTTACTGAGATTTCTTGTTAGAAATCTCACCCCGTGTTGGGGCACATTTTAAGGTACAGGTACCTTTGAGGTTGAGATCTCTGGTGGCAGGAGGCCAGAGTTGAGCCGATTGATGCATGCTTGCTGTTTCTAGTTATATCACATGATTATGCCTGATTTACATTTTATGGCTATTGTAGTGAGACTTGATTGTTATGTAGTTGATTTGGTGAGCATGGAGGTTGTCCATGACACATTGATTTCAAAATTGTTGGTTTATTTTCGAGTTGTATAATGTATCAGGTTATTGTCCGGTCTACGTGTTGTAGTTTCGTGACTAGATACACATTTATTTATGAGATGAGGATATTCAGTGTAGTTATTTATTGCAATTTACATACAGGTAGTATTTTGAAAATGGTTAATAAATCAACTTGGTTAATAATGATGATGTCATAATTGGAAAGAAAAAGTTAGCTTCTGCATTTAATTGAGTTGCGCTTAATAATGTAATATGATAACAATCCGAGTATACACGGGGTGTTACAAAAGGGTTCACTAATGCTAGCTTCCAAAGTGACAAAGATGATTGCAAATCACAATCAAGGTTCGTATTCACCTTAAATGGTGGAGTAGTGACTTGGAAGAGTTCCAAACAGGAGACTACAACAAATTCAATGACAGAGGTTGAATATATAGCGACTTCAGAAGCAGCTAAAGAGGCGGTGTGGATCAAGAAGTTTATCACTGAACTTGGGGTGGTTCCCAGTGTTAATGAGCCCATACAGTTGTATTGTGACAACAATAGTGCTATTGTGCAGGCAAAAGAACACAGGTCTCATAAAAGATCAAAACACATGCTCAACAGATATCACCTGGTTAGAGAAATCAGTGATATGATGGATGTAAAGATGGACTATGTTCCCACAGATGATAACCTAGCCGATTCTCTGACAAAAAGAGTTTCTCAGAGAAAACATGATAGTCATTATGAGACTTTAGGATATAGATTTCGATCAGATTGGCTCTAGGCCAATTGGGAGATTGTTAGTACATAGGTGTCCTAGAGACAATCTGAGAGTCAGATGGACCCATGTACTTCTTTATTTGTTATGAATAAATTTTATGAATAAAAGCATTCTTTATCTTGTTTCATATTGCATGTCTCAAATATTAAATATGAGTAACTGGATAAGGCCCTTGGAATGGAACAAGTGTCACATTGAGGATTCCTGATATGGATCACGATCATGAGGGCTCAATGACACAACACGTCCATTGCCAGAAATATGTTCCTAGTCTAGAGATACTGATAATGGGCATTGGTGATCTCGGGTAAGACTAGCACGACTCAGCTACTTGCATTGAGATGCAAGGTAAAGTCCTCGTGAGCTACAGACATGGAGATGTCTTAGTTGACTCGTGTGTGGATCTATTGGATAATAGCTCGCACTGAATTGACCCATCAAAAGACACTACAAGGAAATCTCACAGATAGTATCAATAGGTAATGTCTCTTATTATTTTGGGTGTGTTTTTCCTTATACATAACATTGTCATATAGACTTGTCCTCTGGAAGGCTTGCTTTGATTGTATACCTTGTTTACTTGAAACATGGAGACTCGTAGGTATACTTTTGGGCATGTCCTAAGGACTCAGGGCTAGTGTGACAAGCTGAAGGAATTCGTCAATCTCTGTGCGAGATTAGTTTATCCGTAGACCGGTGAAATCGGGATGACATTTACGAGACTCAAGAATCTATGCATAGTAAAGGAGTCATGAGATGGCCCACTCTTTAGAGTCCGTAAATGAAGATTCCCTGTTTCGGAAAAAAGCTAGCCCTAGATGGATTGGGCCTAATGGGCCCAAGCCCATTTATATCAGTGGCTATGTTGGGCCTGATGGATCGCACACAAACACCTTAAGTTGTCTTGAATTCTAGCATATGTGGTTTGAGCCCAGTAAGGCATAATGGACCTAAGTTGGTAAAGCCCACATATTGGGCCAAGAGAGAGTAGGTGGCATCATGGGTCAAGTTGGACTTGATCCATGAAGTAACCTAATTAATTTAAATGTTAAATTAATAAAATTAATTTGAATTCTAATTTTGAATTTTGAATTTGAAATTTAAATTTAAATAAAAATAATTTGAATTCTAATTTCGAATTTCAAATTTGAAATTTAAAATTTTAATTTAAATATAGTAATTAAATTAGATTTAATGAAGATGAAGAAAATAAAAGAAATCAATCAATTAGATTGATTGGAAACCAATCAATTAGATTGAATGACCAAAATTAAGAAAACTAATTAATTAAATTAATTGGCTGAAATTAGGAAAACCAATCAATTTGATTGATTGACCAAAATTAAAGAAACCAATTAATTAAATTAATTGGCTGAAAGTTGGGAAACCAATCAATTTGATTGATTGGATAAAATTAAGAAAATCAATAATTAAATTAATTGGCTGAAATTGGGGAAATCAATCAATTGGATTGATTGGATATAATTAAGAAAATTACCCAATAAGATTGGGATTTGATGAGGGCGCTGATTTGACCTAGTCTTAGGTTAATGAGGCGCCACACAAACACACACACACACACACACACACATATAGCCCATCTTCTTCCTTAATTTTCGTAACTCTTCTTTTCTAATTTTCTCCACTGAAACCGTAGCCAACACACACATCAGTGTGGCAGCTATCTCTTTTTTAGAATAACCAAAGGCACCACCCAATCTTTGTTCTTCTCTCGAGTCTAGCAACCTCCATTAAAGGATATTGGGCATTCGAAGAAGTGTTCTTCTCTTACAAGACAACAAGGTGGTGTGGATTTCCATCGGAGGACTTGTGTTCTTCAAGTCTGAAGAATTGATCAAGAACGCATCTGATCAGGAATAGTCATTCGAATAAAGGTATTAACTTTAAACCCCTAACATGTTTATTGCATGATTCATAGGAAAATATGTATTAGATAAAAATGTCTTAGAATGATGTTTTATGATGATTGAGCCCGTAAAATTTATTGGTGAAAAAGTTGATAACTTAGGCAATTTTATGAGTGGTATGCATGACTTTGTGAAATGGATATGTTGTGGGATTGTGTAATTGAGTTGTGGAGTATTTGTATGAGTTAATTATAAGATTGTATGATGTGTGGAAGTGTTGAAATGAATTAGGAATCCTTTGGTATGCATGCTTGTCGATTTCGGCCTTGTGAGGGGAAATAAGGATGGATGATGTAAAATTCATGCAATTGGTACTATGAGGCTTGGAGCTAAGTTTAAATAGGATGTGTGTTGGTGTGATGTAGTGGAATTGGAAGAAAAATCATTGGATGTGTGTGTGTGTGTGTGTTCATCTCGGCCATAATGGGGTAAATTAAGGAAAATGGTGTTGTGATGGGATTGAATGGAATTAAGGGTTTGAATTTGGTGTTAGGTTGAGCTTGTGAAGCCATAGAAACCTTGAAATAAAATTAAGAACATAGCTAAGCAATTTAGGCCATTTGGCCGAATCCATGGTGTGCGTGTGGGAGTGTGGTGCTTGGTAATTCACTTGATTGCACCATGGTATTGATAATCCTTGTGTGGTCATTGTAGGTTGCTTCCCATGGACGTGAACTTAGAACGGTGAGCTTGGTGGGTTGCCTTTGATCCTTGACCAAAAGGATTGTGGTAAGTACTTATGGAAATTTCATAAATTCTTGTGTAACCAAGTTGATATGGTTATGTGGTTCTCATTGGTATGGGAATGACCTGTGTGTAGGCATTTCTGGTTGGACCAAGCTCGATGGTATATTGACTTGGAGCTACCTAGAGAGGGAGCTTCCATAAGGTAATCTTTTGGTACTGGGTATAACACCTCCTATTTCTAAAATATATATTTATATATGAAAATGTGAATTAAGGGGTAGGATTAGTGAAAATCTTGAAATTAGAGTCAAAATACAAAGCAAGTGTAAAATGGTAATTGGCCAAACACGTAACCCTAGGAAAGTAAAATTGGGTAGGAGGTCTCAATTGGGAAAACTAACCCTGGAAATGGATTCAGAATGAAAAATTGATTGGTTAGGTAAGTTTCTGGAAATTTGGTGAATAGTATTTTTACCCGGTAAAAATATCGCGGTACAGTTGCGCTGTAAAGCGTGCCAAATGAATTTTGAGCTCTAGGTTTGGATATAAGTTATAAATGGTATATAGGACTAGGAAATATGATTTCTGGTGAAAATTGATGGAAATTAGAGTGTTTGGGGAAGCGTGCCCACAGCGCGCATAACAACTTAAAACTGTGATTTCTCCGAATGACCGAAAAACTCCGGATTCATCCGATCAAGGGCACTTAAAGGACAATGGTTAATGTTAAAAATTAGAGTTTCTAAATAGTTTAAGAATTAATGGACGTTTAGTGGATTAAGCGGGAGATTTGAATTAATTTGAATCGCGTGAGGTGGCGGTGAGACCCACCCCACTTAAGTGGCATTAAAACACATGTGCAAGTGCACTATTCATCATCACCTTCAGCCATTTCTCTCTTCAAAAACTGAGCTCCCTCTCATTTTTACAAGTTTTGGTGCAAAATCTTCTTTCCCTCCAAACTCACTCATTTCTTCACCAAAATCCAACTTCCACTACATCAAATTTTATGTAAAGGACATTCTAAACACAACCATGGTGGTTTTAAGGCTTGAGACCCACCAGATTGAGAGAAAACCGCCCTCAAAGATGCGGCCAAGTGTGTAGATTTGGTGTTCTTGGAGTTGATTGATCCTCCAATGCTTTGGTATGTTGTGGAGGAGCCCTAGGCCTTGCTTGTGAGTAAGTTTCCACACTTTTAATTGGTTGAATATGTAGATTCAAATTTGGTGACCTAGAGCTATTTTGCATGAATTGATGTAATTAGATAGCTCAAATTGAAATTGTGTATTAGATAAAAGAGGCTTAGAATGATGTTTTAGAGTGATAGAAACCAGAAATTTATTTGAGAAATTATTTGATAACTTAGGCAATTTTGATGATGATGTTCATGACTTTGTGAAATGGCTTGGTGGTAAGATTATGTAATTGAGCTGTGGAGTAATTGTATGAGTTAATTATAGGATTGTATGATTTTTGGAAGTATGAAATTGGATTGAATACCCCTAGGCTTGGACATGAAAAATTCGGCCATGTGAGGGCATGTGGGGTTTGATGATGTAAAAATTGTATAATTGATGTTGTATGGTTGTGAAGGGTGTTTAAATGGATGGTATGTTGGTGTGATGTAGTGAAATTGGAAGGAAAAATAGTGGGAGTGTGTGAGTGTGCGCATTCGACCATTTAAGGGAAATTAAGGAAAATTGGTTCTAGGATGGTATTACATGGGACTTAGGACTTAAATGGGTGTTGTGGTAAGCTTGTGAAGGCATAGGAACCTTGAAATAAAATTAAGAAAATTGTTTGGTAAATTTAGGCCATATGGCCGAATGGTGATGTGTGTGGGGGTGGGAGGATTTTTGGTGCTTTGTAATCTTGTTGGTTCCACCTTCTATTGATGATCCTTGTGTGTGAAAGAAAATGTCCTTGAAGGCCGATGGCATGTGAGGAAGAAAACAAAAATTTTTCAAAGCGGAATCACACATGCTAATCAAGATACATGCTTTAAGACAGTATGATGTACCTTGTTCGTGATTCAAAACTCCAAGATGATCAGTGTTAGGTTTGAAAGTTCAAACCCTCTAACGTTGATCCACACCACCCTATGTCAAGATGCAAGAACCCTTCTTGAAAAGCCACCAAACGAACACCACAAGGAAGGCACTTTAGGCATCCCAAAAGGAGAAGAAGGAGGCAAGGTTAATGTATTTAGATGAGTGAATTTTTCAGCATGAAAATCTCACAAAGTCGCGCCTGGATTCTATGAGAAAAGTCTAGGTAATTTTCGAAAAACCAGCATACTTAGAGATGAGAGAATGATTGAATTGAATCAGATTTTTCTCCCAAAAATCTGACCTATGTAGCGCACAATGGTGGAGGAATAAGTGGAGTTGTTACAATTCAAATCTAGCCAACAACCTCCTATCATATCCTCATGAGACTAAGTCTATACCTAGTCAAAAATCTGACTTAATAACCATCATATGGCCAGCCATATGGTGCGCCCTTATTCAGCCCAAAAAGAGTCCAAATACATTGAGTAGTTGTATTCAAATTTGAACCAACTCACTACTTATTCTCTCAACCAACCAAATCTGATTGAAGCTTATTTGGTTGATCATATGACCATCATAAGACCCCAAAATCAGCGCCCCAAATCAGCCTTGGATGATGCCCAAAGATCTCCTCTTGATACTTGGGATTTGTTCCAACAAGATCTTATCTTATCCTTTTGTTATGAAACAACTTTTCATTGCCAATTCAAATTCGAATTCAAAAATTTAAATTCAAACGTTCAAACATTTAAATTCAAAATTCAAATTCAAAATTTAAATATTTGATAATTAATTGAACTAATTAAATTAATTAATAATGTCTTGGATCATCCAAGCCCATTACATGTACCATGCGCCCTTTCCCTCTTAGGTGGGCTCCCAAACTTTTTCTTGGGCTAACAAACTTTATTAGGCCCAATACCTTTAATGCTATAATCATCAAGACAATAAGTTGTTAGTGTGTGACCCATTAGGCCCAACATAGCCACTGACATAAATGGGCTTGGGCCCAACAAGCCCACAACTCATTTAATGACAACACAAAGCACTAGCAATGCTTTGTTCCCCAGAGCTAGTTAGGTTAATGACATTATCTTCCTATTACATATATTTGGTTACCATATGTATTTTCTTTCGTCTCGGTTACCTTCCTTTTAAACCTAGGGTGAGGATACGTATAAACCCTTGCGGTTTAGGGTAAGCTTTAATTCAAAATAGGGAATCTTCAATTTACTGACTCTAAAGAAAGATCATCTTATGATCTCTTTTACTATGCATAGATTTCCGAGTCCTGTAAATGTCATCCCCATATCTCCGGTTTACAGATAACCTAATCCCTCACAGAGATTTGACGAATTCCTTCAGCTTATCACCCTAGGTATGTGCTCTTTCAGGACATGCCCAAAAGTATACCTATGAGTCTCCATGTTTCAGGCAGACGAGGTATACAATTAAAGCATGCCTTCCAGAACACAGTCTAGGTGAAAACTTCTGGTCTAAGGAAAGACATACCCAAATATTAAGAGACTGCTCTAATGATACTATTTGTGAGATTTCCTCATAGAGTCTCTTTGTGGGTCTGTTCAGTGCGAGCTATACCCGTATAGGTCCACCCACGACTTTAGCTAAAACATCTCCATATCTGTAGCTCATGAGGTCTTTACCTTGTATCCGAAACAAGTAGATAAGCCGTGCTAGTCTTACCCGAGATTATTGATCCCCATTCTCAGTGTCTCTAGACTAGGAACATAAAATTAGGAATAAACATCTGGTATACTTGAATCCTCATGATCGTGATCTCATCACAGATACTCAAGAGATACCTATTCTATTCCAAAGGGTTTATCCAGTTACTTATATAATATTAATAATATCGAGACAAAATATGAAACAGGATAAAGAGTGCTTATATTTATTTGTGACAAAATAAAAGGTCCACATATGTCCTAATCTAATCAAAAAGTTGTCTCTAGGACATCCATATACTAACAGTGTGATCATTGTAGGTTGCCTCCCACGGACGTAAATTCAGAGCTTTGAGCTTGGTGGGTTGCCTTTGGTCCTTGACCAAAGGGATTGTGGTAAGTTGTCATGAATATATGCATGAATATTTTAATAAGCATGTATATGTTTTGGTTGATTATAATTGTAATAGAAATGGCCTATGTGTACACATTTCTTGTGAACCAAGCTCGGTGGTACTGTGAATTGGAGCTACCAAGTTAAGGGAGATTTTATCAGGTAATCCCTTGGTACTGGGGTTTAGTCCCTGTGTATGCTCCACCATGCCTCTTGAAGGTAGTGGTTGGAGGTGTATGTTGGTAGTATAGTATAATATGATCATGCATATTTGTATGTGTAGTGGTACATAGGATGTATTGTGTCTCTGGCCAGTAGACTGTTGCCTTCGGGCGTTACGGACTTCCACTGGATAGGTCTCCGTGAGGGAGTTTCAGTTGACATTGGGTCATGGGGTATTATCAGTTGAGGAGCACTATAGGAAAGTCTCGGGTGTATATGGATGGAGGGTGCCTTGGTTGATGTTCTGGGAACACTTCCTTGGATGAGAACCCGTAGGCTATATGCCAAGGCCAATAGGTCGGATGTTGCGTGGCTTTGGCATCGACCATTCCAGCTTCATCATATTTTTACTCCATATGCTTCCTTACTTCACTAAATCCCTTGCTTTATCCCTTTTTGTATGTTGTGGTATATTATTGATGTACATCTGAGTGAGCCATTGGGCAGAGTAATCTCCAGAATCTCTAGGTTGCTGAGATATATGGTATATCTCACCCCGTTTTAGGGACTTTATTTCAAGTAGTGATAGTGGCACTAGAGCGGCGGGCAAGAGGCTCGTAGGATGAGTATGAGAGCTTAGAGCCCATTTTGCATTTTGTGGCCATTTGGCTTAGGCTAGACTTAGGACATGAATATTGTATGTTGATCTAGGATTATTCATATTTCCATCTTTGTTCATGTCATATTTTGTCTAAGTTTAGTGGATGGTTTATCATGTTTATTTTGACGGTTATTATGTTGTATTTGAAGAATTATTGTAAATTGCTGTAAATGGAGGATTGTAATTGTAATATTGAACCTTGTGTATTATTGAAGAATGATGTATGATGAAAGGGCAATAGGCCTATTTTAGTTGATGAATTATATGTATGTTTAAAGAATGCATGCAATGGATCAAAGTGGTTGTAATGTTTTAAGTTTTATAAATTGAGGAATGAAATGTTAAGTAAGCATGGATTATGTATATTGAGTAAATGGATATGAATCGTGATGGGGTGTAAGAGCACCAAGACATTGCTGGTCCTTGAGTGTCACTCGTGTCTATTAGGTACCCTTGATGATAGATAACACACTTTTACAAAAGTGGGATATGTTGGAAAAACAAAGGAGATGCTAGCGAAATTTTTATAAAATGGCAGATTTTGGGTGAACTTTGGGAGAACATATCTCCCTCCACAAAAGTCCAATAGGGACGTGCCATATACTATTTTGAAGATTGAGATGTCAAATACCTTGTCAAAATTTGAGAGCCATAGGAGTAGCACGCTGCCCTGTAGGAGCCATTGAACACAGACTTCCCAGAAATCCCCTACACTTGGGGCTGTCTGGACCGGTTTTTGAGAAAATTATTCCTGCCTCAAGTCTTGGTTAGATTATGTGCATGATATGTCAAATTGAAGCTTGAGGTGTCTAGTTTTTTGTATAAAAATTTGAGAGCAATTGATGGAGTGGTTTGTCCGGAATCGTGGAAAGAGTGAGGGCTGTTTGGAGCCCTGTTTGAGCTTGGCTGGAAAATTTGCTTGTCCAACTTCAAACGGTGATAACCGGAGAAAAAGAGAACTTTTTGGAGTGTGTGATATCTTTTTGGAAAGATAATTAAGTCTAGAATAACATACTAAAAGATGGGAGGTTCGCGACAAGCGAATTTTCTGCGTTATCCAAAAGACTGAACCATGTTCGGATAGGTAAAAACCGTAAAAGTGAGATTTAGGCTAAGTGGGTTTATGTGAACCCCTTAGTGACTTGAGAGAGGTATTATATGATATTTAGGCATTTGTTTTAATTATTCCGCATTTATTTTTCAGTTATGGTCACAGCTTTTATTTATTACGCTTTATTATTATTTTAAATGCTCGCGTAATGAAAAGGAAAAAGTTTACTCGCATTTTTATAAATGAACTGCTGTAATTGTAACTGCGCCTAATATCATAACCAATCTTAACAATACTATTGCGAAACTGGTAAGTATACCGTTCATTTCAAGTAATAAAGTGATAAGTAAGATATCGTTCCCTCGAGGATTAATGCACCAAATATTAAATTAACTATTCCCCTTTAATTGGAAGAAAAGAATTCAATTTGATTGTGAAAATATTTTGTGATTGTAATTTAAAAATAAAAATTTAAAAACAATAATATTCAAAAGCATTCAAGAATATCAAGAACGTCAAGAAAATATGAATGATTAAAATTTGCAAAAGAAGCTACAGCAAGGATGCACTTCATCTCTGATCCTCCTTTATATTCCTAAATTGTATTTTATAATTAACTAGGTTATTAGCTCAGAAAATTCATTATTTTCCTATAAAATAGTTGAACCCTACTGTCTTAGTGATTTCAACCCTTTAACCCAATTAGAATCCTAGTGTCCTAGTAATTCCTCTTGAATTAAGCATTAAACAAATGAATTAAAAGTCTGCAATCTATGTAAGCCTATGTCTAGGTCATGCACGGATTGTTATTCTACTCTTGTCCAGACTAAAACCCCAATATGTCTATTGTGAGCTCTAACCCTCAAAACCCTATAATAGAGCGATCAATTCTATCAAGGATATAGAAGAATTAACACATGTAGAATAAAACTAACTAACTAATTAAATTATAAAAATAATATAAAAAATATAAAGGATTCACATCGGGTCCGTGATCCCAACTACAAAAAGAACTTAGCCAGACATATCTGGCTTTAACAAATTAAAATATAAATAATTCATAACAAGAAAAGAAAAGAAAAAGATGAAGAAGAAAGATCAATGGTCTTCAATCTTAAAGTTCTCCGGAATCCTGATCTCCAGCGTGAGTCTCCTCCTCTGAATATTGTTGCCTCTGTCGAATTGTGTCTTTGAGTTTCCAAGAGATGCCTTTTTATAGGGATGAAAACCATATCTTTTAATTTTCCATACTATCTTCAGTGGAATCTTCACTATAATATCTAATCATATATTTGATCCAATCCTTCAAATCTTCCCTTTTTATTTAATGGAAAATTTTCCTTAAAAATATCCAAAGGAAGATTTGATAAGATCTTCAATGATTCAAAAATCCAAAGCAACTCTACTTGATATCTCCAATTTATCTCTTTATTGACCTGAAATTTACTGCAAAATATAAGAAATCTTATGAGAATATTATTGAAAATAAAATAACAATTTAATTATAATTCTCATAACTTTTAATTACTTTTAAATCAATTTCATGCTCATATTAACCATAGTAAATTGGAGACCCATCAAATATCGGTATGTAATGGGCTGTTACACTGGGGTTAGTCCCCGTGTGTGCTTCACCATGCCCCTTGGGGGTACTGGTTGGAGGTGTATGTTGATAATGTATTATAACATGCTTATGCATATATGTATGTATAGTGGGTACATAGGATGTACAGTGTCTCTGGCCAGTAGACTTTGCCTTTGGGCGTTACGGACTTCCACTGGATAGGTCTCCGTGAGGGAGTTCCAGTTGACTTGGGGTCATGGGGTATTATCCGTTGAGGAGCACTATAGGAAAGTCTCGGGTGTATATGGATGGAGGGTGCCTTGGTTGATGTTCTGGGAACACTTCCTTGGATGAGAACCCGTAGGCTATATGCTGAGGCCAATAGGCCAGATGTTACGCGGCTTTGACATTGACCATTTCAGCTTCATCGTATGTTTTACTCCCTATGCGTCCCTACTTAACTAAATCCCTTGCTTTATCCCTCTTTTGTTGTTGTAATATATTGTTGATTTACATTTGAGAGAGCCATTGGGCAGAGTAATCTCAGAACCTCTGGGTTACTGAGATATATTTGTATATCTCATCCCGTGTTAGGGCATTTATTTCAGGTAGTAGCAGTGGGGCTGGAGCTGTGGGAAAGAGGCCCATAGGATGAGCATTGGAGACTTGTGCACTTTTTACATTTTGAGGCCATCTTGGCAATAGCTAGACTTAGGGCATGAACATTGTATATGGATCTAGGATTATGTATATTGTGATATTTGTTCATACCATATTTTGTCTAAGTCTAGTTGTATATTTATAATGATGTAAATTGAGGTTCATTCTATTGTATTTAGAGGATTTATTGTATTATGCTTTCTATTGGATAATTGTAAATTGTAATTATTAGACCTTGTGTAATCTTGAAGCATGATGTATGATGAAAGGGCAATAGGCCTATTTTAAGTTATGATTATGTGTATGTTTAAAGAATGCGTGCAAACGGAACAATGTGATTGAAATAGTTTAAGTTTTACAATGTAAGTAATGAATTTTAAAGTGAGGTAATTGTTATAAATTGTGATGGGTTGTAAGAGCATCAAGACATTGCTGGTCCTTGAGTGACACCATTGTCTATTAGGTACCATTTGAGGATAATAACACACTTTTGATAAAGTGGGATAGGTTGAATAAACAAAGAAGATGCCGTCGAATTTTCTATAAAATGACAGATTTTTGCTGAAATTTGGGAGAGCATATCTCCCTCCACGAAGGTCCAATAGGGGCGTTCCATACACTATTTTGAATATTGAGATGTCAACTATGTTGTGTCAAAATTTGGTAGCGATTAGAGTTGTGCGCAGACCTGTAGAGGCATTTGAGTCCAGACTGTTCAAAACGCCCTGTTGCAGGGGCTGTCGGGTGACCTACTTTGGGAAATTTATTTCTCCCTCAATTCTTGGTCAAATTAGGTATATGACATGTCAAATTAAATCTCGAGGTGTCTAATTTACTATATAAAATTTTGAGATCAATTGGTGGAGTATTTTGTCCAGAATCTCTGAAAGAGTAGATGCTGTCTGGAGCCCTGTTTGAGGTTAGCTGGCAGCTTTACTTGTCCAACTTCAAACTTTGATAACCGGAGAAAACGAGAACTTTATGGAGCGTGTGATAGCTTGTTGGAAAGATAATTAAGTATATAATAACATGCTAAAATATGAGAGGCTTGTAACCACTTAATCTTTCGCAATGTCCAGATTACTGAACCATGTTTAGTTAGGTAAAAACCGTAAAAGTGATAATTATGCCAAGTGGGTTTATGGAAACCCCTTAGTGGCTTGAGAGAAGAATTATATGATAGTTAGGCATTACTTATAATTTTTCTGCGTTTAGATTTCAGTTATGATCATAGCTTTTACTCATTACGTTTTATTATTGTTTTAAATGCTCACGTAATGAAAAAGGAAAAGTTTACTCACATTTTTAAATGAACTGCTGTGATTGTAACTGCACTTAATATCATAATCAATGTCAACAATACCAGTACGTAACAGGCTATTACAGAGGTGACTCATGATTTGTATTTGAAACTCTGAAAAAGGAAATTAGATGCCAATCTTGGTAATCAGATCTCGGTAGAAGAAAAAAGAAGGCGATTCTTCAGGATTCCGTCCTAAGTAAACAGGCTCATCTTCTGCTGGTGGGAAAACATTAAATCCAACCTGGTTGCCAATAGGAAGCCCGGAGACATCTTCAGTTTTCATGCTTGACCTGAAGCTCAAAACTTCTTCAGTTACCCAGGAAAATTGTTTTTGAAGGTCACTACTAGGAAGGACGGAGCCTTGTTCAGCAGGGGTTACATTGGCGTTTGATCCTTGGTTAGTAGAAGTTACCCCGACATCTAATTCTGTAGAATGTGACTCCATAAATACATAGAACAACAACAGGGGAAGTTTAAAACAGAAAATGCACGTACCTGAACTAAATAAATTACTATGGGAAGGGCTTGAGGAGTCATCTGAGCTAACCAAGGGAAGCCGAGCTTGTGGATTTGGTTGATGGGTGCAACTACCTAGAACGAGGTCGGCCATAAAATCATGTCCCTTTTCAATAAATTGAGAATTGAGGTACACACAATTATAGCAAGGATCCGAGATTCTGTTGACCGGGTTACAGGTGGTAGATTTTTGAGGAGCGCCAGTAGGGGAAAGGCCAAAAAGGTTGGATTTTGGGCTAGAAGAGCTGAGGAGGATGTTTGGCCTATACTACGGTTACTAGACTCTGTTAAAATCCTTGGGTTGTGGTTGATGCTTTGACCATGTCCTCGGTTAAAAAGATGAGATAATGATATCCCTCTACCTCTACCTCCTCGATATCTCCCTAATAACACCGCTTGCTTTTCTTCTGCGGTCCGAGGTCTTCCAAAGATCCAAAACCTCGGACCTGGAGAAAGACTTTGGATAAACTTTTCTTCCTCTTCATTTATCTCATCGCTACGGCAAAACCACGGGGGCAAGTAGGTTTTGCCTGTCCACTGGAATTTTCCTCACTCATACTAAGAAATAGTTTCAGAAGGGAAAATAAGAATGGGTAGCCAGAGAAACCCATATCAAACAGTGCTAATCCATATCAAATAGTGTGGAAAGAAGAAAACAGAAAGAAGAAAGAACATAACATGCATATTCAGACAATACAGTACGAGAAAGATACCAGTGAAGAATTACGAGAAATATACTGGTGAAGAATTAAATAAATTATGAAAAAAATACGTTGATAATCATCAACGTATACCATAATGCATGAAGTGGTTAAAAGTTGAAGTTCGTAAAGTATACCTAGAATGGAGCAAATAGGCTTTTGGTATCGTGAGAGAAAATGGAAGAAGGAGAAGTATAAGTAAAATAGTAGTGCAAGCAAATTCAGAGGAAAGACAAGAATGAAGTCTGAAGAAGATAAAAAGAAGAAAATAAATTAAATGGATGAAGCCTGCGAAATGAAAAGACAAGGATATTAAAGTAGTTTCATCCAGCAGACAAGACAGCTGAGGGACGTCTTGACAGTTTCAATTTAATACAAAGCGACGTGGAAAAGGCAATGGCGCACGTCACACCTATAAGGAAAGGCCACGTAGAAAGCAGTTATCATTGCTTGGAAAAAGTAACGTTTCATGAAGCATGAAGAGTTGAACAAGCTGGGATACAGAAAGTATCTCATGTTGACCTGGAGTATAGAAGGGTTACTTCAGACTCGTAAATGGAGATGAGAACGCAGAGCTAAGGAAGACACGTTCCCTACCAAAGCACCATGGCAGCAGATTTGATTATTAGATATCCAACTCGAATGGAAGAATCCAGATAAGCCGCAGGGTTCGAGCTGAAAAACTTAAACATCAATCCAGGGTATAATAAACACCGATTTCAAAAAAATGTGATCCTTAAGAAAGGATTACATCCCAATCTGGAATAGAAGATCCATAATGAAGTTCAGGGTAAAGACTTCAAGAAAAATTGCCATACCTCGATAGCTTGGACAACCAATAACTATGTTGGGCTGGAAAACTCTAACTTATGCACCCCGGTAGCCTGAGCAACCAGCCTACCGTGCTGGGGGAAACTGTTATGGACTCGCGTAAGACCCATATACTTGAGAGGCCCAACATAGGATGGACTGCTGGATAACATACAGACAGCAGATTGTGCCCAGGAGAAAGAGGCCCAAATGGTTCAAACCCTAAGGTAAACACTATAAATAGGAACTAAAGACCACAAGTATGGACTAATCTCTCTATTATTATTATTACACAATCACTGTGCACACCCCCCTTTTGGCTAAGGCCTTATAATCGTGTACAGTGATTTGCTACCCCAAGATACCTAATTCATAGGTATCTAAAGAGAGAGCACAAGATCCTATATTGATTCACTAGCACTTGACTAGACATCTGTAGGCTTAAAGACTCAAAAATAACAATTTATTCTATCATCTTACACAATAATGAATGTGGAATCACAACGCAAGAAAGGTATCTCGTCCTTCTTTTTCTTGTATAGTTTTGATGTGTCAAACCCCTTTAAAAATGTTTAATTTTTTTATAAAAAAATAATAACTTTGATGTATTTATGTAACATTTTTTTATAAAACTTTTAAATAATTTGTATAAAACAAAGAGTAAAGCCTTTTTGCGTTCCTAACAAAAAATACAGTCTCACTATCGTCCCTTACAAAAAAACAATATTCATAAGTACCTTGGTATCCCTTTGCATCATAATAGAGTCTCAAGAGCTCTTACTCCCACATCCTAAGAAAGATGAAGGATAGGCTAAGCTCCTGGAACCAAACCTCCCTATCTTTCGCAGGAAGGATTACGTTAGCTAAATCGGTTTTGAATGCTCTCCCATCCTATTCCATGCACTCATCTGTTCTCCCCCTATCCATCTGTGACAATATTGACAAGTGTATTAGGATATTTATATGGAGATCTTTTGATACTCTTAGGAAGGTCCACCTGGTTAATTGGGAGAAGGTTTGCTCCCCCAAGCTGGCTGGTAGGCTCGACTTCAAATGCTCCAGATTGGTTAACAACGCCATGATCATGAAAACTAGCCATAGGCTGATGGCTGACAAAGATGCGCTATGGTGCAAAGTCCTCAAAGCCAAATATAAGGTGGGAGATGACCTCATCCCTAGTCTTACCAGAATTAGAGATGCCTCTAATCTCTGGAAAGGCATCATGAAGACTTGGCCTAATGTTAGAAGATGGTCCAGAATCATCTTAGGGGATGGTTGTAATACTAATTTTTGGACGGACAAATGGATCCCTCAGGTGGACAACTTACTATCAGTGGCTTTGGAGCCAATCCCTGAGACTCTGCTTTATTGGACGGTAGCAGACGCTAGTTCCGGTGAGGGAGTGTGGAAATGACATCTCTTTCAACACCTAATTCCCCAACATGTCTCCAATTTAATCGCAGGCTTGATCCCCCCTGACCTAGGAGAAGTTGCTGACCGTGTTTCGTGGGATCCTTCAAACGATGGTAATTTCTCCATTGGCTCAGCTTACACGCTCATTAATCATGCTGAGGATACCCCTTTTTCTTGGTGGAATACCCTATGGGCTTGGAAGGGCCCTCATAGGATCCAGTCTTTCATCTGGCTGTTACTTGGGAACAACCTTCTAACTAACGTGGAGCGTACGAGATGACATATGAGTAGCTCCACTTCCTGTCCGCGGTGCAACTTTCCTCTCGAAGACAGCAACCATATTTTAAAGGTTCCCCTTGGGTGATTAAGGTCTGGAATTGCCTTATATCTTCGGACTTCCTCAACTCTTTCCTGTCTGGGCAGTTTCATGATTGGCTCCTCCACAACCTTAACCCTATTAGCAATCCTAGAAAGGAGGAGACGTGGAGTATGCTGTTTGGAATTGTCTGATGGTTGGTTTGGAAAGATAGAAATGACCTTGTGTTTAATGCCACTTCATCCAATCCCACCAGCCTGGTGCATTGTGCTAAGAGCCTTTCCTCAAACTTTCTCTCGTCCCAGTCCATCCTCGGCCTTATGGGTGTGGGACATTCTCGCAAGACGGAGGTCCTTATTTTTTAGTCCCCCCTCTTGAGGGATGGGTGAAGCTTAACTCTGATGGATCTTCCTCTTTGTCTGGCTCGCATGCCTCCTGTGGTGGTGTCTTCAGAGACAGCTCAGGCAGGTGGCTAGTGGGTTTCTACAAGTCCCTTGGGGTGGGAAATTCTCTCATGGCCGAACTTTGGGGCATGCTTTTGGGCATTCAGCAAGCGTAGAGCAGGGGCTTTCGCAAGGTCTGGCTTGAAGGAGACTCCTCCACTGCTATCCACCTGATCAATGAGGGATGTCCTAAAAACCACAACCTCTCTTCCTTAGTTGGTAGGATCCAATCTTTTATGGCAAAAGACTGGTCTATTAAGATCTCTCGCATCCATAGGGAAGGAAACTCTGTAGCTGACTTTCTCGCTGTCATGGCTTCCGCTCAAGATTGGCTCCTGCACACTGTCGATAGTGTGCCCTCCAAGTGCTTACTTTTAGTTCAAAATGACATCCAAGACATCACTACGCCTAGGATGATTCGTATGTAACTGCCAGGTCTTCCTGGCGCATGTTTTGTTTTATTATTTTCCTTTTTCTCTAAAAAAAATATTTGTCTCTCTTTTGGGACTAAATTGGATTTTCATTAAATTTCTGAGGGATCATGTTTTCAAAGAACTGAAATTGTAGAGGAACCAAAAGTTGAATTTTTTTTTTTTGTAAGGAACAAAAGTGAGGATTGTATTTTTTGGTTAGGGACCCAAAAGAAATTTTACTAAAAAAAAAAAAAATATTACGCTTTTTGCATCTGCAAGTATTGTTTATTGTTTAGAGTAAAAACCTTTTTTGGTCCCTAATAAAAAATACGGTCCCCACTTTAGTCCTTTACAAAAATAAATTAGTCAGTTAGTCCTTAACAAATTCAAAGTGGGCCCATTTAGTCCTTTTGAGGGACTAATATAGGTCTTTTTTGAATTTGTGAGGGACCGCGATTTCAACTAAATGGGTCCACTTTGAATTTGTTAGGGACTAACTGACTAATTTATTTCTGCAAAGGACTAAAGTGGAGACCGTATTTTTTTTGTTAGGGATCAAAAATGGTATTTACTCTATTGTTTATTTTCACTCCTGGGTCACTCTTTCAGTTTTGTTTTCACCACCCCACGCGGTATTAATATAAAACCCCCATAGATGTAATGTTGCATTGAGAGTTATTGATTCAGCTAAGTTCACACCATCGTCTTCTTAGCCTCCACTTAAAACCCTAAAATTCGCTTCTCAATCTTCTCGTTTTTTACTTTGCTCCTGAACTTGAACTCAACGATTGGTAACGAAAATCCCAAGGTTGGGATATGGTGGGAGGAGGGAGCAGGAGGGAGGAGGCAACGTCGATGAACAGCACAAACATTTTCGCAGCTCTCGGGAGCTTGAATAAGAAGAAGAAGAAGGAGGGATCTTCCAAGACCAGAGGCTCCGCCGCCGCAGACGAAGAGCCGGAGAAGAAGGAGGTTTTCTGGGCTCCGGCGCCGCTCACGACGAAGTCGTGGGCCGATGTTGACGACGAAGACGATGACGACTATTATGCCACCACGGCTCCTCCTGATTCAGCTTGGTCGAATACGGAGAAAGCGAATGAAAGTGATGCTGCTGTAGAGGTCACTACTCTGAACAATCAGTTTATATATACATATGTTTTGATGAAAATGCATGCTCTTGTTTAGTGCTGATTGTGGCCTTCGATTGCTGCTGTTGGAACCTGATTAATGCTGTTGATTAATTCTCGTTTATATATGTCGGCTTATTCTGAAAGACATAAATTGTGTTGAAACTTCCTCTAATCTGCTGGAAAAGAAATGATATATTTTTAAGCATCGATAAATGAAATAATTACTCTTATTAAGAGTAACGTAGGCTATGTTTGGATTGATGGTAAGGACGGAGGGGAGGGAATGGAATGAAATGACATTGCTTGTTATCGTTTGGGTCGTTTAAAAAAAGGTGGAGTTGAATGGAACTTGATGGTATCTATTCCATTCCATTCCATCTAATACCTCTATTTTACTTCCCCTCCTCCGATTTTGGCGGGGAGTGACAATTGGATTGAACCACTGTAATAAAGTTAAAACTCTTATCATTATGTCCACCTCCCAAATGATAGAATGAAACCACCCTTTGCTCCATTATAAAATATACGAATGGTATGGTAATTTTATTCCATTCCATCTATTATACCCATCATTATAAATCCAAATATAGCTCTAGAGTAACAAAAGTTGACTTGAATGTAGATATGATTACCTATTGCCAGCTTCAGTTGTTATGTTAGTTGTCAAGTGTGTTGATGATGAGTATTCTGTTGTTGTTCCTGTTTTCTAGCTCGATGGCAATATTTATCAATCCTTTCCAAGTTGTCATGTATAAAATTTAATCTTAAAGGTCTTCTGATGTATTATGTAGTTCGCATTCTTTTAACAGCATTAGCTTTGTCATTTTTCTGATTTGACTGTTCTTTATTTTATTAAGAGCCTTATCCTTTCCAAGTTGTCATATGTACAATTTAATGCTAACCATCTAACAATACTGTGTCTGGTTTGCATGTATGTATTGGTCTTATGTATGTTGGTTTGTGTTGGGCTATGACTAGTGGGCCCAAGTTCAGCAATGCAAAGGAGTCCATAGTTAGTTAGTTTGTTATGGAAAGTATAGGATAAAAGGTAGGTAGTGTGTGTAGTTTGGGTAGGCATGAATTCAGAATTGGTTAGTGGGGAAAATTGGGGATCTCTGAGAGTTGAGGTCACTTGGGGTTTATTTTCTGCATTTTATCTTTGTATTAGTGTATGTAAAAGGAGGCTATGCCTCCATTGTTAATGAAATCAATGCCATATTTTTCTGGGTTCCATCAGTTTGCTGATATGACCCTTCTATATAATACTAATGGTACGTGAGATATATGTACTTTCAATCTTCCATGTGTTTGATGTTGTGTATTTAAACAGCTAACATGTCATTACTGTGATTCTACATGTCTAACTAACACAAAAGACGTCATGTAGCCTGTAATCTTTACAGATTGGTCTTGAATGACTCTATGGTTATAGAATTACCAGAAATAGCATAGCTGGACAAGTTGGATATTCTTCTTTTGCTGCCTTAATGACACAAACTGAAGCTGCATTCTTAGGTATTCTGGTAAATGTCATGAGCATAGTTATCAATAGAGCGCAATACATTATAGTGGCATAGCATGGCATAGTGCCACCGTCCCACTATTCTCAAATTGCTATGCTATGTTTTTGTGGAGCGGCCAAAATCACAGGAATAGCTAGCCATAGCGCCAAAGGCTGTTTGCCCCTGTTTGTGCATTGTTCATTGCGGACGTAAACTCGTCATTAAATTCACTTGTAAAAACACCTCTTTGCCCCTGTTTGTGCATTGTTCCCGCTGCATTTTCAGAGGCAAAATCAAATTTTCCACCCCCTTAACCTAATGTATGATATGTCCATCTTCAGTCAACCCCACTGCTCTCTGGCTGTTTTTTGGCCACTGCTCTTTCCTGGTTTTGCAAGTCTCTTCCAACTCTGTTCAGTTTTCGTCCTGCTTTGTTCAGTTTTACTTGTCTTGTTCTATTCTTGTGCGTTCTGCTGCCTCTACTCAGTACTTCAGTTTGCAATTTGTTTCTCTGTTCAGTTTAGTCATGGCATCACTGTAGCAGCTATCCTGCTGTAGAAATTTTGGGGTCGGCCGCTGCAAAGCCGTCCGAGACTAATAACTATGGTCTAGAGTTGCTAACATAGTTCACAGGTTAGTGGTTACAATCAATCTGATGTTGGCTACAATAGTTGCTAAGTAAGCATCTCAACAAGCATTAGCAACAACCTTGGAATTATTTTAGACCTGGAATAGCCATTATATATTCCCAGAAAAACTGGGATATTAGCATATTTGCAATGGGATTGGGTCCTACTGATAACTCACTCGTAATGAATAGCAATAGCATTGATGTGGTTAATATGTTGCGAGATAGGTTATAAAAGAAGATAATGCCATAGAAATTCCCTATATAAGTGGAAAAAGTGGAAAACATAAACTGTTTTAGAAAAATGCAAATTCATTGCTGATTGTGTACTTGATTTCTACATAGATGCTCTTTTTTGCCTCCTTTTCCCTTTTTATAAAGAGAATAGAATAGACGTAGCATTTAAAAGAGTAATAATGTCAAATAAGTAACAAAATTCCTGTGCCTGACAGGAAAAAGTGAATTTACAAAGTTATCGCTCAAGCCGAATTGGTCATTATTCTTGAATGTGTGCTGTAAGCCGCAAAAGTCCTGTTTCTGGGCTATTAATTGTAATCAGAAATAGTGATAACTGATAAGTGACTTCTATCACTGAGTAATATCATCTGGCAATTTAATGACGAGTTTACTGTTCCATGCTCATATAGATCAAAAGTCTATTCACTGTTCTCTTCTTTTATTGCCAGTTAATTGATCTGTGTTAACTGCGTTTCTCTTTCCAACCTCCATCAGTATGTATGTGACTACGCTTATGGTGATTATCATTCTATTAAATCTTCAACAAGTTATGCACTGACTAACAGGTAGATTTGTTGAATAACAGGAAAGTGAGAGTGAGGAAGAAGATCTTGACGATGTGGATGATGATGCTGAGGACCAACTTGAAAATGACTTCGAGGTGCCATTAGATGCTAAACCAGTTCTTGAGAAGCCTCCTGAACCCTCGATGGCTACCAAGGAAACCGAAAGACAGCTTTCTAAGAAAGAATTGAAGAAAAAAGGGCTTGAAGAGCTTGAAGCTGTTTTGGCTGAGCTAGGATATCCTCAAAGAGAATCCAGTGGCCACGAAGATTCCCATGGTAATATAATGCTTTAGTCATGTGTAACAATTTTTAATATTTAGTTCTGCCAAATGAAAGAGTTAAGTGAAATTTGATTATTGGTTCCATGTAAAAGCTTCCCCAATTCAAGTGTAAGTGGTTAAGAATTATTGTAGATATATTCCTTCATAGATGTAAAATTGTATTTATGTTTGCATTTGTCTTTTAAATTTCGTACAATATATAGGAGCTCTATTTATCTTATTTTCATTCCATCTACTGTTTATGATCCTTTTAAATATTTCATGAACTGTTTATGTTCTTATTACTCAATGATTTCGTGTAATAGTTGCTCTCACCAACTATTTGGATTAAACTATGGGATCTAGCCAGAAAAGCTTGAGCTAACACGTGTGCACATTTACCCCATACATACTCCCGCTAAAATGACTCATTACTTGTTCAGGAACTTTCTACTTGGATTTTATTTTTATCTGGCCTTTGGAAATGCAGGTCCAGAAAAGAAAGAAGAGGATCACATTGGTGCGGTAAAGAAGGAGAATGTTTCTGGGGATAGCAAAAGTGCGAGAAAGAAGAAGAAGAAAGATAAATCTTCGAAGGAGCAGAAAGAATCACAAGACCAGCCTGATGGCATAGATGTTGGAAATATAACTTCAGAAACTACTGGCATAGAGATGGCAGAGGAGGCATCTACCACTGATGTTAAAGAGCGGCTTAAGAAAGTTGCTTCTATGAAGAAGAAAAAGTCAAGTAAAGAGATGGATGCTGCTGCACGTGCTGCGGCTAGTGAGGCTGCTGCAAGGAGTGCAAAGCTTGCTGCAGCTAAGAAAAAAGAGAAGGGGCACTACAATCAGCAGCCAGTGCGGTAAACAGGCTGACAAAATATTTGTATCTTTTGTTGTAAACTTTTTGGTGTCTTTTTCAATTTATTACCTTATATGAGCTTATGCTCTTCTTGTTCATTTGCAAATGCAAAATAAACGTTGATAGCTGCTTTAGATTTGACTTTGAGCAAGATTTTTATTTTCTAATTTTACTTGAGGGAATAGGAGTATATGTTGTTCATCTTTTTCCCCTTTGCTCACTTTTGTATGCCAAATCTCTTCTTTGTTGATTAATGAAATCTGGCTCTAATTCTGAAGTAATGAAGCCTGCCAGTCTATTTCTTTTTCAAAAGTTTGTACATGTCACGATTGTGATGGTTAGACATGGGAAACAATTCCCGCTAATTTTGGGAGGTAGTCCTTATCTGTGTCTGTGTGGCCTTGGAATTATGATGGATTACAACTGATGAATGAAGGAAAGAAATTTTTTATAAGATATATATATATATATATATATATATATATATATATATATATAACGGGGAGACTACGGTGATGGTTGACAAATTAGCAAAACCGCAGAAGTGAAGTTCCAATTATTATACTAGGAAGGAAATTGTTTGGGAATGCAGATTTCAAAGCGTAGGAGTTTAAACTCGCGTTTATGCTGCTGTAGTAGGATTTGTGGAGTGTGTTCAAAGCATGGAATGTGAGGCTGCATGGTTTTGGAAGTGATGGATGTATTATGTTCACCCTAAATGTCGTTGAGTATATTGTCATTTTTCGTATATCACTAATTGACATTATATTTCTTTGACTAAATCCATTTTGGGTAATTTCTTTTTCTGTTGCTAACTAAAGTTTTAACTTGGCACTTACATAAAAGGGGCAAGGAAAGTCACTAGAATTGATCTCGCGATGAGGAATTTGAGTAGTTTTCATAAGGTCTTAGATTCAAACTTCATTATTACAATTTAAAAAAAAAGGGGAAGGGGGGTGGTTTATAAAGCTCTTCCTGTAGAGTCTAAGGATGGGTTAGACCTATTGTGTAGGTGTATAGTAGACAGCCTCCTCTTACATTAGCAAAAGGTTGGTTAGTTTGATTGCATGAATTGAAGGGTCATGTGGCTTGGCGATAAGCCGATAACACTGACTTTTGTGCCAAGACTGTCAACACTAACCTCTCCATCCCTCGGCCCTTGGATAAGGTCCTAAAAGTTTTTTTATTTTTTTTTTATTTTTTTTATGGCCTCCCTTATTGATATAATCTAATTTTTAGATTTTGCCTTCAGGGTTTGTTTGTGTGTGTTGTTCGTTAAGTTTGAAAATATATTAACATGGATATGTCACGTGCAGAAAACTATAACCCCCTAATCCTATGTACTTACCCATTGGTTCATGTTGAAGAGACTTATTCATTTTTCGTTAGTGCCGTGGCAGGATAGGATTTATCAGTTGTGACTACAGGGCTTCTCTCTTTCACAAGATAACATTTGCTGGATCAATTAAATCTGCATGTCCATCGCCAATGCCTTAATTATATCAGTGTTAGGAAATGTTCATATTTAATCTCTGAAGTTAACCTACCAAGTTCATGCACTCATCACTTTATCTTATAATAAAGGATTATGTAAAAGTCATACAAAGATGGTAAATCAGTGAGGGGAATAACATTTCACTTATTTGTCACCAGCATCACACCTGTAAATGTTCATGAACCTTGTCTTATTTAGCCCAAGTCTCTTTGCATCTTCTTTCTTTTCCTTTTCCACTGAAGCTACCCCATCTTTGCATGTTTGAGTAAATTCAGTCTCTACAAATGCAGCCATTTTACATGACCTTCCTCAGCATTTTCTCATGGCTCCTCCATGGTTTCAAGAGCTCCATCTCCGCCACTTGAGCATTTCTGTGACCATTGATAAAACGTTTATGGTTACGCCATCAAGGCCTATTCCCGTTAAACCAGGTGACAGTTTGTATCTTTCCAACCTCGATGACATGATTGGAGCTCGTGTATTTACACCTACAGTGTACTTTTATCAATCAGACAACTTGAGTTCTTCCCAAAAACCTGTGACAAAAACACTTCGCAATGCTCTCGCTGATGTTTTAGTGCCATATTACCCTCTCTCGGGCAGGCTCAAAGAGACCAAGAATGGTAAGCTAGAAGTGTTTTTTGGACCAGAACAAGGAGCATTCATGGTTGAGGCAAGATCTGATATTGCCTTAGCTGAACTAGGAGACCTCACAGCTCCAAACCCAGCTTGGGAACCTTTGATCTTCAAGTTCCCCAATGAAGAACCATACAGAGTCCTTGAAATGCCACTGGTAATTGCTCAGGTTACCCTTTTCCGCTGTGGTGGTTTTAGCCTTGGTTTAAGGCTCTGCCATTGCATATGTGATGGCCTTGGAGCTATGCAGTTCCTAGGTACATGGGCTGCCACAGCAAAAACAGGGATGCTAGTTACAGACCCTGAGCCATGTTGGGAAAGGGAAATTTTCAAGCCTCGTGACCCACCTGTGGTAAAATTCCCACACATGGAGTTCATGAGAATTGATGAGGGCTCCAACCTCACAATGACACTATGGCAAACCAAGCCTGTTCAAAAGTGTTATCGGATCAAGCGTGAGTTTCAAAACTGCTTGAAAGCTCTTGCTCAACCATTTGATGCTGCAGGTTGCACCACTTTTGATGCTATGGCAGCTCATATTTGGAGATCATGGGTGAAAGCTCTTGATGTGAAACCACTTGATTACCAGCTTAGGTTAACATTCTCAGTTAATGCTCGCCAGAAACTTAGAAACCCACCACTGAGAGAAGGGTTTTACGGCAATGTGGTGTGTGTTGCATGCACAACAAGTACTGTGTCTGAGCTTGTGCATGGAAAGCTCCCAGAGACTACCCTTTTAGTTCGTGAAGCTAGACAAAGTGTCTCAGAGGAGTATTTGAGGTCCACAGTGGATTATGTTGATGTGGATAGGCCAAGGCAACTTGAGTTTGGGGGTAAACTAACAATAACTCAATGGACTAGGTTCTCAATATACAAGTGTGCAGATTTTGGGTGGGGTAGGCCACTCTATGCTGGTCCTATAGATTTAACGCCCACTCCTCAAGTTTGTGTGTTTCTACCTGAAGGGGATGCTGATTCTAGTGGTTCTATGATAGTGTGCATATGCTTGCCTGAGTCTGCTGCTCAGAAGTTTACACAAGCCTTGTTGCTCGATTCAGTGTTGACATAAACTTTGTGCTAATTCAACTTGTGAGACCTTATGCTCCTACTGGATTTAGGTCATTAAGCTATCAATAAATTAAGCATCAACATTGATGCATTTTGATGATTCAATTGATCCTGAAGGAGTTACTGTTGCCGGATGTGAAAGTGGTTGCTTAATTTTTTTTTAAAAATGTTTAAGCATGTTTTAATTCCAACAAAAAAGTTTTAAGCATGTTTTAATTTCAACAAACCGTATGCTAGCAAATAAGAATATATATAACTAATCTAAAATAAATAAATAAATAACACCCAAATGAAATGAATAGTCAAAGATATCACCAATCAAAGGATTCAAATAATAACCACCACTAGGGCTAGCCTACGGGTGTAGTGTTTAGTGGGTGTGTGGGTTGCAGTTCGATTCCCTTGTAATTCAAAAAAAAAAAAGATTCAAATTTTTTATATTATATATATATATATATATATATATATATATATATATATATATATATATATATATATGTATGTATGAGATCGACAAGATCCTTTGATACCAGTGTCAAATTTAAAGTTTGACACTTCATATGAGAGTCGTTAAATCAAAAAAGATCGACGACTCTGATTTGTAAACATATGACACCATTAATCTTTTTTGATCTAACGGCTCTCAAATGAGGTGTCACATTTTAAATCTGACACCAGTGTCAAAGGATCTTACCCTTATATATATATAGGCAGTAGTATCCTTTAACACAAATCCTAACCATTTATTTCTGTCAATCTGACGGTTATAATTTACTGTGTCAATATTTTTTTTTTTTGTAATATTGTGTCAAACTTATTAATTTAATTCGTAATTCCCAATAAATTATAACCGTTAATTGGCAGAAATCATCAATTAGGATTTGGTGTCAAACTTAGAAGTTTGACATCAATGTCAAGGATCCCATAATATATATATATATTATGGGTCAGGATCATTTTACACCAGTGTAAGTTACACTCTCATTTTTGTCCGTTGAGCTCATTTATATCTAAGGGCTCTAATTTTTTAGTAACGTGAGACATTGGATACAAGTGGATCAATGGTCAAGATTGAGTGTAAGACTTCTAACTCTTACACCGGTGTAAGAATATCATACCCCACATATATATATATATATATATATATATATATATATATATATATATATATATATATAGGGGAGAGTTATATTTATAATCGTTAATTGACGGAAATCAACAATTACAAGAGTTATAAGTCTTGCACTCAATCTTGATCATTGATTCACTTGTATCCAATGGTTCACATTACTAAAAAATTTGAACCCTTAGATATAAGTTGATCAACGGACAAGATTAAGAGTGTAACGTACACTGGTGTAAAATGATCTTAACCCATATATATATATATATATATATATATAGGAGGGTTATATTTACAAACTCTTACAAACTACACTATGTATTTTCGGAAGAACACTAGGTTACACTATGTTCTCCCGGGTACATAGTGTAATTTGCAAAAATTTGTAGAACATAGTGTAATTTGTAAAAAAATTTAAATTTTTTTTGTAAATGGATCATTCCCCACACACACACATATATATTTTAGCATATATATATATATATATATATATATTTCAGCACTTATTTCCTTTTTCGATAAAAAAAATAAGGATACTATGATTATTAGCATAACTTGTTTACAAAAAAATTTGCTAGTATAACTTAATCGCATGTGGTTTCAAGTTTTAGCACTTCGATCCATTGGGGTTACTGTGTAAATCACTTGACTCCTTGAATACCAAAATTATGCTTATTATATAAAATATCAAAAGTGCCCCTACATATATAAGCACAACTTGTACTCCAGGTAGTCATCTTGGTTGTGGGACAACCTCTCTCCAATCAAGGTTTTAGGTTGACTATGTACCCACCACTTATGCAATCCTTTAATTTTTCTCCAAAATATTTTCCAGCAGAAGAGTATGGTATTTTACGTAATTTGTATCTAATCCATCCTCTTGAGGTGTGTCCAAATTTATTAAGGGTTCCAAAATTCATATGCAACAAGAACCGCATAATCTCCACCCTGTTGGGCATTCGAGACCTTCAAAAGAAGCTTAGGAACTATTAGACTTATACGGAAGCGATTTAGGACCTAGTACATTGGTATACTTACCGAATCATCATTGTTTCACAATTACCTCTTGGTGCACAGATCTTGTGTAGAATCTTCCTTTGTATGATTCCTCTTCACGAACTACTCACCTCAGCACCTCAGCACCTCAGCACAAACAACCTTCTTGTAGCTGGACTGTGGCAGATCTTCCAGACTATGTCTCAAGGGAAAATGAGAAGTGTGTGGGTACTCTCTCACTTTCAGAGTGATAACCTTACCTCAGCCTCTCTTGGTGCGCAGATCTCGTGTAGAATCATCCTTTGTATGATTCATCTTCACGAACTGCTCACTTCAGCGCCTCAGCACGAACAACCTCCTTGTAGACTTGAGAGGCTGATGACTATAAGTGTAGAATATTTATGGGTTCCAAGAAACTCTAACCCTAAGCAGAATGGATTTTAGGTTTCTTGGGCTCTTCTTACACACTAGGCCTTATTGGACTTTAGTGAAAGAGCAAAACCCAACAATCTCCCACTTGCTCTTGAGTACGAACTTGAGCCCAAAGCCCAAGTCCATGTATCGCACTAGTCGTCATCAAGTGAAATTTCCCCATCCCTTATCTTGAGCTAGCCTGAGGATCTATCATCTGTTATTAATCAAGGCTCCTGATAATCAACGAATGATTATCTAATTCGGTATTACTCCACTAAAAGCCCGAACTTGAACTCCAAGATTAACAACACTTATAACAAGAATATGCTTCGACCCTTTGTAGAATGTCTATAATTGATTGACAAGTTTTCTGTAACTCAATCAATTATTTATTCCCTTGACTACGATAGTTTCTCTAATGGATTACATGCACTGGCCAATGTTTTTAATATCCAAGTACCGAAACATATCAAGGGGACATATCCTACAAATTCCATCTTGTTTATTGTTGGGTGGTTTGCTGCTGGTGGAAAAATATAAGTTCTGATAAGGGACGTTCCTCTGTTCTTATAGAACACAGATTCGTTCCCTCACTTCCAACCCAAGTGTGCAAGTGCACGCATCAAGTAATATTGGGTGTATTAATGCCCAGATTATCGTTCCCACGAGGATAGAACTCTGAATATTGTCTTACACTGTTTTGTAAAGAATGAAAATGAGAAGAAAAGTTAGTAAATGAACTGTCTGGTCAAATATTCCCTACTATCTTGACAACGTTCCTCAGGAACAGTAGGTTCAATCTGATGGCAAACAATTACTCGCTGCGTTATGTATGTGGTCCTTCCTGTTTAGAAGAAGGTGAGATAATAAGCATTGGAGTTTGATAGATACAAGATTAAATAAAGTAAAACTACTAAACAAAAATAACTATAATCAAGAGACAACAGGGTGATGGTTTTAAAACAGTTTAAAAGAAGGAACGGTTTCACTGCTCCACTCTTAAATAGTTATTTTCTCTGCTCAAGACCTAGCACTTTTCGGCTTTGTCCCAGTTTCTTATCTGCCAACTCTGATTCCTCAGCTCATGGACTAGATGGCTCACAAGTTTCCATATTCCTACGGCTCCCTTGACTCCAATAGGTACTCAGTACAGAACCTTAAAGTGGAGAAGCAGCCCCTTATTCCTAAGGTGACCAATAGTGTTTTTGCCATGACACTACCTGCCCCCAATGGCTAAGCTGTCTGAAATCCCTTCCTTATGGAAGTTCCTTTGTTATTATGTGTTCAATTTCCATTGATACACAATGAATATAGCTTACTTAGCCAAAGAAATACAAAAATCTTCAGTCAAGAGTTTTGAAAATAATTCTTTAAGAATGTTGCAGTTTTATCCGTCCCACAGATAGTTCAGCTCATGGCTGATATTTTAAACAGAATTATTCCGAACTGAAATCCCATAGACCCGAGATTCAGTTTAGAGATAACGAATGGAATGAAGAGAAAAACACTTATATTAAATTAAAAGACAGTTTACACAGAAACATAAAATGGAGAAGGATGGTTTGATGCTCGTGAGGAGTCTTAGGGGTTGATACAGAGAAGAGAAGGGGGGTTGTCACTTAATTACAGTTACAACTTAAATAAAATAAAACTAAGCTACTAATACTACTAGGTGATCTCTTCCCTTAGGACTTTAATTCCTCCAGGATTCGATGATATTTTTGTGTGTGGGACGTCCTTTTTATAGGTAGAAGAGGAGTGGCAGTCTTGTAAATCCTTTGGAGCTGGGTTCTTGCGTGAAGGGACAGGGCGGTGGCAATAGAGTGTAGAAGCTGTACAAATTGCTGGATGGGACAGGATTTATTGATGATTAGCTATTTTCTGCAGTCCTCCCATGCCTTGCTTTCTTCTTTGAGAACTCCTGATTCTCTGCTCTTCACGTTTCCTGGTGCTTGAGTGGTGCACCGCCTCTGCTTTTAGAAGACTTTATATCCACGTTTCCTGCAAAGTGTACAGAGGCATTAAATGAGTGGAGCAGGTTCAATAAATGCGTCTCAGTCCGTCCTTTTTTTAAAGTATTTTAAAGGAATACGTTACCATACGTTCCCCCACTGTGTTTTTATCATAAATGTGTAAAACAAGTGATTTTCATGCTAAAGTTGTTCATCAGATGAGGGAGCGTGTGGTATTTTTCCATCAAAATGGGCCTAGATTGGAACGAATTTACGTCCCATCAAACACCCCAAAACTAAACTGTTGGTTATCCTCAAACAACTCAGAAATATTGAATTGGGCTGCCCAATTTCAAAGAATAGCTCAACAGAAAGAAACTTGAGCTAGTGAATAATCATGAACTTTTCAAAAAAATGAGTTACTCTCCATAGTTAACAATTAGGAGGAATTTTCGTTCCCAGGTAAGTGAAGGTTGCTGATCTTTTGTCTCACTATCACTCAGGGTTTGGTGTTTGCTCTGTCTATTCCTGGATGTGATTCTTCAGAACTTGCCTTTCTGCTGCTTTCCTATGAAGCACAACTGTCTCCCCTCCCAAGGATCTTTTGATGGATGAGTGTATGGAAGTGTGGAAGAATGGTGGTCTTCATTGTGGGATCAAGAAACATTTACTTTTGTGCCTTTGAACTTGGACTTTTTCTGTTTGAGGGAACACCTTTTCTTATACATTTTTCCCCCTTTTTAAGGAAGGTTTGCTGGTATTGTCTGAATTCTTTTGAATGGTTGTTCCCTTTTTTTCTTTTCCTTTTCTTTCTTTTGTCCTTTTTGTTCATCGTTGGATCTGTTCCTTGCCCTTTTTGGTTGACCAGGTGGTGTATTATGGAGTGGAGGTGAGTGTGTGGTTCTGTTTGATCCTTGGCAGTGGAGTCCATCTGTTTTTCAGCAGTACTTACAACATCAAGGCAAGTTGAGAAGTTTCATTGTGGTTACACCTCAGGAACGCTCTCATAAGTGAGTGTTTGGCCTTTTTCCATTCCTTACCAGCTTGAGTTCACACAGATCAGCTTCCTTCAAAAATCTGAGGATTAAATTCCCTGCACTTTTTCTATTTCAAGCACTCAGAGAAAGAATAAGCATGATTAATCAGTGACTTTGTGTTCTATGCATGTTGGTTAGTCAAAAATAATTGGGCAGTCTTAATACTATAACTGAAATGTATGTACCAAGCAGTTTGATCAAAAAGTCTTTTTCATTGCAAAAAGGAATATTTACAAGGGAACAGAAAAGAAAAACAGAATTAACATAAATAATACTGAAAGTAAACTAGATTACAATAACTAGGAGGGTTTTCTCCTTTTCCCTCTCTCTCTCTTTTTGTTTTTTTGTTTTTTGTTTTTGTTTTTGTGTGGTCAGGGACCACCCCAAAACTACGTTCCTAGAACGAGATGTACCTTATTTGGACTTTTGGAGTGGAACATCAGACGTTCCCTCCTTTTTGGGAGCTATGTGGTTAAGAGTAACCACCCCAAAACTTTGCTCTTTGTCAGAGAGCAAATGGATCCACTGGGTTGCCTCCCAGTCAGCGCTTAGTTTAATGTCTTTAGCTAGACATGGTACTTACCTCTTAAGTGGTCTCATCAAGAGGGATACTTTCCTCTTTTTCATTGAAGGTTTCATCATTGTATAGTTTCAACATGTGCTCATTTACTTTGAAGGAACAGTCATGTCCTGAGCCTTGGATCTCAAAAGCTCCATTTCCTACATCATTTACAATTTGATATGGCCCAGTCCACCTTGATTTGAGTTTTCCTGGGAACAGTTTGAGTCGGGAATTGAAGAGTAGCACTTTCTGGCCAATTTTGAGATCTTTGTTTCTGATTCTTTTATCATGCCACTTCTTCATCTTCTCTTTGTACAATTTGTGATTTTTATACGTGTTCCCTATGAATTCTTCTAACTCCTCAAGTTGTAGCAGTCTTTTTTTTCTTGCTGCCTTTTCATCCATATTGAGGGCATGGACTGCCCAATAAGCCTTGTGTTCCAGTTCGAGGGGAAGGTGGCACGCTTTGCCGAATATCAATCTGTATGGAGAACATCCTAGGGGTGTTCTATATGCGGTTCTGTAAGCCCATAATGCTTCCTCTAACTTGAGAGACCAGTCTTTTCGAGAAGGATTGACTACTTTCTCTAAAATCCTCTTTACTTCTCGGTCAGAGACTTCAATGAGTCCATTGGTCTGTGGATGATATGGAGTTGCAACTTTGTGTCTGACTCCATATTTCTCCAACAACCTCTCAAGTTGGCGGTTAATGAAATGTTTTCCACCATCGCTGATGAGACAGCGTGGGGTCCCATATCTGGTCAAAATGTTCTTCTTTAGAAACTTTATAACCACCTTAGCATCATTAGTGAGTAAAGCAACTGCTTCTACCCACTTACTTACATAATCCACAGCCATTAATATGAATCTGTTCACACAAGAAGGATGGAAAGGTCCCATGAAATCAATGCCCCACACATCAAATAATTCAACTTCTAAAATTGGATTGAGGGGCATTTCATTTTGTCTAGTTAAGTTACCTTCCCTTTGACATTTATCACATTGTTTAGCATATTGAAGTGCATCTTTAAAAAGGGAGGGCCAGAAAAAACCTGATTGGAGAACCTTGGAGGCAGTCCTGATTCCACCTAGATAGCCTCCATATGGGGCGAATGGCAGTGTAGAAGGATTTGAGGTTGTTCTTCTTGTGGGACACACCTCCTTATCATTTGATCTGCGCATCTTTTAAACAGAAGTGGTTCGTCCCAGAGATAGTTCTTGCAATCATGAAAGAATTTTTTCTTCTGCATTCTATTTGCCTCGTAAGGTTCTAGTCCTGCTGCAAGGAAGTTGGCTATTTCAGCAAACCAAGGAACGTCCGTTTCCCTGTGATTGAGGACAAACAATTGTTCGTCGGGGAACGTTTCCTTGATTGGTAGTCCCACTTCAAGGTGTTCTAATCTGGACAGGTGATCTGCAATTTGATTTTCACATCCTTTCCTTTCTTTGATCTCCAGATTGAATTCTTGCAGCAGTAGGATCCACCTTATCAATCTTGGTTTTGCTTCCTTTTTTGAGAAAAGATACTTGAGAGCTGCATGGTCAGTATGGATAGTAATTTATGATCCTAAAATGTAAGGGCCTGAATTTTTCGCAGGCATATACTACAGCCAACAGCTCTTTTTCGGTGATGGTGTAGTTCACCTGAGCTTTATTCAAAGTTTTACTGGCGTAGTATATGCTACGAAAGAGTTTATCCTTCCTCTGACCCAGAACTACCCCAATAGCCTGATCACTTGCATCACACATTAATTCAAAGGGCAAGTTCCTGTCTGGAGGTTGGATGACATACGTGGTAATGAGCTTGTTTTTCAAGGATTCAAAAGCTTTCAAGCAATCAGAGTCAAACTCAAATTTTGTATCTTTTTCTAATAAATGGCATAAAGGTCTAGCTACTTTGGAAAAATCTTTAATGAACCTTATGTAGAAGCCTGCATGTCCAAGAAAAGATCTGAGAGTTTTTACATTCACTGGTGGTGGCATTTTTGCTATGGCTTCCACTTTGGCTTGATCCACTTCTAGTCCTTTTCTGGAAATCTTATGTCCTAGGACTATTCCTTCCTTCACCATGAAGTGGCATTTTTCTCAATTAAGCACTAAATTAGAGGACATGCATCTTTGAAGGACTTCTTCTAAGTTGTCCAAGCAGTGGTCATATGACGTTCCCAGCACTGAGAAGTCATCCATAAAAACTTCTACTCCTTCACCTATTAGATCAGAAAAAATAGAGAACATACACCTTTGGAACATTGCTGGTGCATTACATAACCCGAAGGGCATCCTTCTGAAAGTGAACGTTCCGTATGGGCAAGTGAAGGTGGTTTTATGTTGATCTTCTGGTGCTAGAGCAATCTGATTATATCTCGAAT
>NW_026899206.1:0-76774 GCF_033153095.1 Gastrolobium bilobum
CGCACGGGTTTGGCATACTCTGTTGGACTATAGAACGATTGTTGCCTGGGCTTTTAGTGCTTGCCAATTTGGACAGAATGTCTGCCCGGGTATTTTCAGTACGCCGGATATGTTCCACCTCAACACTCTCAAAACTTCCGATTAGCTCTCTGACTTTTTCTAAGTATTTGCACATCAGTGGTCCTTTGGCCTGGTACTCGCCAGAGATCTGAAATGTCACCAGCTGGGAGTCACTAAAGACTTTGAGGCCGTTGGCCCCCATTTCCTTTGCTTGGATCAGACCAGCTATCATGGCCTCATATTCTGCTTGGTTATTTGTGGTGCTGAATTCAAACGATAAAGAATGTTCGATAGCCACGCCATCCGGATTTTCTATTATCATCCCAGCACCGGAGCCTTTGGCGTTTGATGAGCCATCTACGTATAGTTTCCATATTTCTGATAATGGTGTTCCCATGGCTTGGTTCTTGGGCGGGGAGAGTTGCGTCATTTCTGCAATGAAGTCAGTGAGTGCTTGAGCTTTGATTGCAGTTATAGGCTCATAGGTGATCTGATACTCGGACAACTCGATCGCCCACGACATCATTCTTCCCGCCAAGTCTGGCTTGTGCAGGACTTGGCGGATTGGTTGGTTGGTCCTGACGGTGATTGGATGGCATTGGAAGTACGGTCTTAAACGTCGTGCGGCAAAGATAAGCGTTAAAGCTACCTTTTCCACCTATTGGTATCGAAGCTCTGCTCCTTGTAGAACCTTGCTGATGAAATATACTGGTTTTTGTCCTTCCTTTGATTCTTTGACAAGGGCTGCACTGATCGCCTCGGTACCTACGGCGAGATACAAATAAAGCATTTCTCCATCGTCTGGTTTGGCGAGCACTGGTGGACAAGAGAGCGCCCTTTTGAATTCCTGGAAGGCGTCCTCACATTCTTCCGACCACCGAAAGACGGTTCCTTTTTTTGAGTAAGCCAAAAAGAGGGAGCGATTTGTGAGCCGAATTGGCCAGAAAACGAGTGAGAGCTACTAACCTTCCTGTGAGTTGCTGACCTTGATTGTTTGCGGGCTTCGCATTTCAATCACTGCCTTGCACTTATCAGGATTGACTTCAATGCCTCTCTCAGTGAGCATAAAGCCTAGGAATTTGCCCGCGGGAACTCCGAAGGCGCATTTGCTTGGATTCAAGCGCATGTTGAATTTTCTGAGTCTTTCAAAAACACCTTGTAGATCTACCAAATGTTATCTGACGTTCTTGATTTAGCGATCATGTCATCGATGTATACTTCGATGCAATTGCCAATCAGGTCTCTGAATACTTCATTCATCATCCTTTGGTAAGTGGCCCCAGCATTTTTTAGACCGAAGGGCATCATTGTATAACAGTAATTGGCGTTCTGAGTGATGAACGCCGTTTTGTCTTGGTCTTCTTCAAGAAGTGGGATCTGATTATAACCAGAGTATGCATCCATGAATGATAGCATTTTGAATCCGGACGCGTTGTCAACCAACGGATCGATGCTAGGAAAAGGGTAAGCATCCTTTGGACAAACTTTGTTTAGGTCGGTGTAGTCAACGCACATTCGCCATGCGCCGTTTGGATTTTTAACCAATACTGGGTTGGATAACCAAGTTGTGTACTTGATTTCCCTGATGAACCCGGCGGCGTGGAGCCTTTTGACCTCTTCATCAATCACCCTCTGGCGGTCGGGACCAAATTTCCTCTTTTTCTGGGCGACTGGCTTGGCTTTGGGATCCACCGACAAATGGTGGCAACAAACGTTTGGATTGATACCTGGCATGTCAGAGGGCTTCCATGCAAACAAATCTTTGTTTTCCTTGAGCAACTTGATTAACTTGCATTTCGTCTCTGGGTTGATGGTGGCCCCGATGGTTGTTGTTTGATGATCCGCATCTCCTAAGACAACATGTTCCAACGCTCCATCAGGCGTGGGTCTGTCATGTTCCACGCGCGGATCGTCTCTAGCATCAAATTCTACCAAAAAACATTGGTCACACTCTTTTGACTTCTCGCCGAGATTTCTTTCTGATGGCGACGTCGTCCCCTGCTTGAGCGCCCTTTCATCACTGAAGCTAGCTTTGGCCATTGGCCGTAAGGATATGTTGTAGCAGCTTCGGGCTATCGTCTGGTCTCCTCGCACTGTGGCGACTTTGTTGTCCCGGGCAACGAACTTCATTGCCAAGTGGGGGTGTGAAATGCTTGCCTCGAAGGCAGCAAACATCCTTCTACCAAGAATGGCGTTGTAAGCTGATGGGGTGTCGAGCACCAAAAACTGGATGTCTGCGGATCGTGAGGTGGGTGGTGTTCCAAGGGAAAGCCGCAAGGTAATCACTCCCAGTGGCTTTGTGGTGGTAGCGTTGAAACCTGAGAGTTCACCTGTAACAGGAGTTAGACTATCAACAGTGAATCCTAACGCTTTAAAGCATGGTAAAAACAAAATATCGGCTGAGCTGCCGTGGTCAATAAAAACGCGATTAACGCCGAAGTTGGCGATTATAGCTTGAATGACGAGCGGATCGTCATGTCCTGGGAGGACATCGCCTAAATCGCTGGCGTCCCAAACAATTTGAGGTCTTGTTGGACTATGACTGTGCTTTTCTTTGCTGATCACTTTGCCAGCGACCGCTAGACACTGCTTCAAGTGTTTCTTTCTGGCGTTCGAGGTCTCACCTCCTCCGCTCAGCCCGCCTGAAATCATGTTGATCACTCCGTGCTTCACCGCGGCTGAATCTTCGTCTACTTCTTCACGCCTTCCTCTACGGTTTGGACTTGCTTGCGCTCTGTGATTCCTGGGGGAATCTTCTCTCCTGTCACGATTGTAGGAGGGTCTGGATCCAGGTTGACGCGTTCTCCTTCTTTCAGGCGATTTGCTGCGCTCTCGATATCGCCTCCCTGCTCCCGAAGGGCGTGAGCCGTCTCCTCCTCGCCTCTGCACTCCGCTTTTGATGAGTTCATCGATTTCGTCTTTGAGGTGCCTGCACTGGTCAGTGTTATGACCGTTGCTGCGATGGAACTTGCAGTACATGATGTTTTCTTTAGGCGGGTTCTGAGACTGTTGGGTGTTCTTGGATTCTTCCTTATACTCCGTTTGCAGGACGGCGTGTGTCTGACGACCTGATGTATCACGCCCGGGAGGGCGGTTTGAATATTTGGCTGGTTTATTTCCTTTCTTACTCTCTTCCATTTGGTTCTTTTGTTTACCGAGTGCCTTTTCTTGACCGTGGGCGTCCTCGACTCGACTTCCTTTGTACTCTTCGATTCGCATGTACTCCTGGGCCACCCTCTTGACTTCTTCCAGGTCAGTGATCTCATTGCGGGCGAGCTCGTATGCGAACGCACATTGCCGCAAACCCGAAAGAAGTATATGTACCTGTACTTTTGGGTCTAGGCCTTGCACTTGTAGGGCCTCCTTATCAAAGCGGTCTAAAAAGGACCTGAGGGACTCGCCTTGCTGTTGGCGTACTTTTCCTAGAGAGTGGACGGATTTCGGCACAGGGCGACTGGTTGCAAAGTGAGACTGAAACTTGCTCGCCAACTCATCCCATGAAGCGATACTACCAGTCGGTAGAGTAGTGTACCATGTTAAGGCTCGTCCCCCAAGTAGCGTGGGGAAGGTCCTGCACATGAGGAGGTCGGTTTCACCATGGAGAGTCATGGCCGCCTCAAACTTCTGGATCCATTCAAAAGGATCGGCATCTCCGACATATGTGGTGATATTGGAGGGTCCTTTGAAACCAAGGGGTATGGGAGTTAACCGGAGGATATCAGTAAGGGGTTTGTTGCGCCCTGACGTATGAGCTGGCGTGACTCGTAGGTTGTTGTTTCGGGGGGGCCGGTCCATTTGCGGTTGAGGAGCTTCAACGGAGTAGGAGAGGGCTGGGGCGTGATTGAAAGGTTGTTGGGCGGCATATGGTTGCTGACCCTGGTTTTGATAGGACACTTGGTGTAGTGGAACGGCCAGATTTTGGGGTTGGGCTGCGTAACCTTGGAAAGGAAAACCAGTTGGGTAAAGCTGAGGGAATGGGGCGTATGATCCCATAGGGAACGGGGTGACCATCGGTGCTCGGTAATCGTTGTGCATGGCTACTGGTAGACTTTGGGCTGGTAGCGGACGATTGGCTCGTGGGACGGGAATGACTGGTGGGGCAAAAGTGTGAAGAGGCATTCCAAAACGAACTCCTGGTGGCGGGGGTTGGTCTTGTATCAAGTTTTCTCCTTGCATTTCACGCATAGGTGCGTGATAGTTCAACTGTGTTATCCTGGGTTCGACTGCTTGCATTTGTGGACCGACAGATTGTAGTACTGGCTGGAGCATCTCGCCGGGGGGTCTCTCGGCTGGGGCTGAATGCATCAATGGCGGGGAGTTTGAATGTATTGTTTGTACATGACCGTCAGGTGTAACAGCCCTGGTTTGTTCTGCTCTTCTGGTTGTGACGACCATGTTTGTTACCAAAACGTAAAACACGTCTTGTGGATCTTTGGTAGGAGAATGGGATTAGAAGTTTATAATTTCCCACAGACGGCGCCAATGTACCGTTAGGTTCTGTGAGCCCACTATGTACCCTATAGGGTAACGTTACTATATGGATTATACCACTAGGCGAGGTAATGACCAGACTAGTAGGTATAGTTCCAAGAGGCAAGCAAGCTAATAGCAATGGCAGATTAATAACAAGAGAATGACTTGGAAGTAAATGGGCATAACAACAGTACATAAAAGATACCACTAAGGTGTGCCCAGGAGGGCTATTTATAAGGGAAATGGAGCGGGTTGGTGAGGGAGAGGTCAACTCTCCTTGGGATTTACTCCCATGGTGCAGTGTTAGGCGTGCTGGCGTTGTCATTATGGCAGTGTTGCGCCCTATGCACTCTGGCGGTGTCAGCGCGGGCAATGGAGGAGTTTCCCTTTGTGGTTTCTGTCGTAGTCGCCTTCAAGGGTTAGCGTTCCAAGATGGGACATTTTGGTGTATGCCTTGGGCCTGCTGCTACGTTGGGGGTTGAGGGGGTCCATGTCAGCCCTAAGGGCTGACGTGGGGCAAGGCTGAGGCTGGGCTTGAGTGATTGGGCCAGTTGAGGGTTAGGCCTGTGTAGTTGGGCCGCCCCAGTATTCGGGCCATCCAGAACAATATTAAAACTCGTATAGGTATGAAAGTAATAAGATTTAACACATACGTCATTATTTCAAAACTTCAGGACCATATGTATACTAAAGGCACATTCTCAAATATATAGGAACATTAATAATGCAGTCTTTTGTCCGATGCATTTCGTACGTCAAGTAATTTGCAGTCCAAATTAACTTACGACTTTTCTCAACTGAATAAATATATATGGGTAAAAGATTTTTCCAGAGTAAATAGAGATAATTATTTTCAGTGAGTTCAAAATGACATAATTTTGGGACAAAAATAAAGGTATTTTTATAATTATAATATATAGCAGGGTTATTTTAGTCTTTATCATTATAATTTTTTAATCTTATAACCCAAAACAATATCGTTTTGAGCTTACTGGAGATAACTTTATCTCCAGGAGAAATATTTTTTCTAATATATATATATATATATATATATATATATATATATATATATATATATATATATATATATATATATATATATATATATATATATATATATAGGTTTAGCGGATGTAAAGTGACAGCACCTAAAGATTGGTGCAGTCATATAAAGCTAACTACGTCATTTTATAAAGTAAAAGCATTAAATATGGGGAATAATAATCAAAAGGTGAAAATAAATATAAAACATTAAATATGAGGAATCATAATCATATAAAGTTGAAAATAAATATAATATTTTTATTTTCTACAATTAATTTTAAATGCGAACTTCCTTTATTCCACCCAAAACGACGTAGTTTTTAGGTGACTACACCAATACTCATATACAGTCATATTACAAATCATTTTGCCTATATATATATATATATATATATATATATATATATATATATATATATATATATATATATATATTAATCATGCCATTATATATACATAAAGGTCAAGTCAGTATGCAATCCCATCAATAATATGAAAACTTATGAATGAAATGAAAATCTAAATCGATGCCTTTTACACATATAATAATGGAAAAATCGCAACCCAAAGTTTCCAATAGTCTTCATCTAATTAACAAAATTTTCGAAAACTTTGGTTGAAAACAAATGGAAAATTTTCAATCGCAGATTCTCAATTCAAAAATTTTCAAGGCCGGATAAATCTGCGTATCAATCGTTCACTTTGCATATTATAATCATTCAAATATGCTTTCTAGAATATGCGTACAGTAGCCATTGAATCCAATATATAAAATTGTGAATTGCAAAGTGATAGGCACAATAAAGTAATAGGCACAATTTTGTCCTTTTGTGAATTGCAAAGATAGAATCAATTCAAGATTTGGATCCATAAACGATAATTAGCAAAAATCGACGTTAATTCAGAAACATGAATTTATGGAATCATATAAAAAATCATTAGGGAAAAATATAATTTTTAGAAATCCTAACTTTTCAAAAATCAAGAATCCGATCATAATCATACATGGAAAAAACATGAATTCCTAAACCAGGCTCTGATATCACATGTAAGTTTGCATAATATATCATGTTCATAAATTATAAAATAAGAACATGATAAATGATTTTGCGAATACATGATTTTCACATATACATAAGAGATAAAGATATACCCGAAAACAATGATAAAGAATTAACAATAATCATCATCTTGTGAGCAATTGTGTTGGGTAGTTTCTCTCTCTAAGCCTTCTTTACTTTGATAAGTATTCTGATGGGGAGAATGACATTAGGGTTGAAGGGGAGGGAGGACAATCACTAATATATATATATATATATATATGGGGAGGGATCATTTGACTCAAGAGTAAGATTTAAAAGTCTTACTCCTCATCGCAGCCGTTGATTTTCGTTTATCTAATGGTTATCATTTATATATAATTTAGTACGTCCATCATATACCAAATTAATGATTGAGATCAAATACATCAGTAATTAATTGGGTCACATAACGTTTGATGGGTAATATTAAGAGTCTTAATATTATAATTATAATAAAATATTTATAACAGAGATGAGGTGAAGCTTTATCTTAAGGGATTTGCATTCATTATTTAACATGACCACAAAATTTTTTCTACACACACAACATTTTGTGGGGCCCGCAACAAAAAAAAAAAACACTTCGGCACGCAAAACGAATCTCTATAACATAACATAATCACTTTTCCTACAACATAACTCTTATAAAACCTTTGTCTTAAATAGGCTTAACCTGTTTGGCAAATACAAGGCATATAATCTTGGCCTTTATTTGATATAAACTTAAAAAAAAAGTGTAACAACCTAAAATTTATTTAAAATAAAAAAATAAGTCACCGTAAATTTTATTTAAATTAAAAAAGTTAGAAAATCTTTTCTATTTTGCAAACTGGTAAAGTTTTAGATAGAGATTTGGGAGTCTAGTTATAGAAATTTAATTCCACTACAATTCTGATACATCTATTTAAAATAGTTATATATGGTTAATAGTGAAAATGCTTAATAATCTTTCTAAAAAAACTATCTTTATTCATAAAAGAGATATATGATTATTTAGAAGGAAATAAGACTAAATTATTATAATTTTATTCTAGTTTGACAGAAAATCCCTCTCCGACATATTCTCTATTTCATTTTTTAAAAATATTTGTGAATTGGTTAATTTAAATATTTTAGAATTCATAACTTCAATTTGAAAAATCCATTAAGTTTGGACATTTTGCATCAACAAGTTAAAATGACTCTAGTGGAAGTCTAGAGATAAGACAGCCAAACCATCTGTTCAAAAATAATAATAATAATAATTTTAAGGGTTTTTTTTCTACAGTGATTGTAGATAAGTTATCTGCATGGAGTCCAAAATGATGTCTTTTGGTGCGAAATTCAAGATATTTTTATAATTATAATTTGTTCCAAAGTTATAATACTCTTTATCAATATAATTTTTTAATCTTTCAACTCAAAACGATATCGTTTTGGAGTGAATGTAGATAATTTATCCACATTCACTGTAGAAACATTAAAGCCTAATTTTAATGCTATATTTGTTACGAAATGTAAGATAAATTTTGGATCATCAAATTGTCACATCTAAAGTGACCCAAAAAATGATGGGATTAACAAGCCGTCACAACCAAGTTCTCTTCTCACGGTAAATTTAAAGTTATACTACAATCTTTACGATGAATTTAAATAAGTTTTGAATCATCAAGTTGTCACAACTAAAAGACCCAAAATACTATGTGTGGACTTGGCTAAGTCATCCCTGGATAATAAAATAATTTAAATATTATAATTTTTATTTGTAATTGAATTTTTAGACTGTATTTTTCTAGATTAATTAGTAATCATTTGTTTATTATCATTAATGTTATTATTTAAAAATGTTTGAGTCATTAGACTATCACAGTCAAAACGACTCTAATATTATAGAGTTAACAATTGTCACAATTGAGCTAACCCTTTTTTATTTATAAGATATTTAATTCTTGATAATTTTTGCATTTTGTGGGATCAATAATTGAGAAAATAAGTCGCAACTCAAAAATTTAGATCGTGTGCGAAATAATCCTATTTGAGAAACAAAGAGCTAGCAAGTAGGGGTGTTCGCGGTTTAGATTGGATCGATTTTGGAAGTAAAAGTTATCTGATCCATCCCTTCGATTTGATCATGTAATCATCCATCCCTTCGGTTTGATCATGTAATCATCCATTCAGTTTGAATTTTTTTTCAAATTTGATCTAATCCAATTTTATTCGGTTTGGATTAGATCGATTTTTGATTTTCTTAAAAGCCTACAATTTGTATGATGATTATTGTGCAAATAACATATCTTTTGTATATATTGGCTTTGTAAACTTTGTATGGTGATTATTGTGCAATCTAGAAGCATCCGTAAATGATAATATAATTTTCAATATAGTACAACAAAAAGTTGAAATCGGGTATACTCGGTTTCAAGTATCTATCACCTGTTGGATAAGAAGAAAAATTAGACAATAACAAAGAAAGAAAAATTAATCTCAATTACGAATATAGAGAGATCTTAAAATAGTTTTTTATTTCAGATCTTGGCACATAAATTTTATAGTAGTATCTCATTCACGCAAAACTAATTAAAAACAAATCTTTAACTCAATTCAAATGCTATATTTATGTAGCAAAAAATTCATACTTTTGTAGTATCTTATCCAAAGGTTGAAATCACAATAACAGATAATAACGGAAACTTGTTATAATGTACCAATAAAAGAACATTTGATGTAAAATGAAGTTATATTTCTTTCTTAAAACTTAAACAAAGATGCATTAACGACATGGAGAAACTAATATAGCAACAAAAATGTAGATTTGAAAAAGTAACAATTAAACCATTTGATTCATATTATGAAAAACATAAAAGCATTGTCAGCAAGAATTAGGCATTAAGGTAGAGGAGAATTAATATATCACTTGGGTTTATCTGAGGGATTAATGGGTCTTGGATTTAGATTTTTTTGGGCTATGATTGGGGAATAAACTCAAGTAGGTAGAGAGGAATTAATATATTGGATCGATTTTTACCAACCAAACTGCCTCCTAGCCAAACACCTGGCTAGCTCGATCACAACCCGGCTCTGATACCACTGTCAGACAGGTTCAGAGGAAGCCCATTACAGGGGACCACCACCAATGGGCTAAGTGGATCAAATACACCAAGTGGGTCCTACACTACATCTCAACCCAAAACCTTAAAGCATTGGATTCATGGGTCCTCTCACTTATATATACTTTACTTAGCCAATTATCAACCAATGTGAGACTCATCACACTTGAATATTCCACTAATCTTCCCCCTTTTTGATGATGACAACTAATTTGAGATAGGAGTTAGTAACTTGAAAAACAAAATGACCTATTCCCCCTAAATCTATTCATTTTTCTTCTCCCCTTTGCCATATATCAAAATAACTTGAACAGAACAGAACTATAGAAGTTAAATCACAGCTATATTCAGTTCATTTGATGGAAAAAAATATATGGATAAGTTAGCATATGCATATATGGATGTTATGCAGTAGGATTATACAAGCCTAGCTCCATTCTAAGCTTAACAAAATTATCCCTAGGCAGAGGCTTAATGAAGATGTCAGCTAATTGCTTTGTAGTTTCAATGAATTCAATGCTAACATCACCATTATTAACATGATCACGAATAAAATGGTGCCTAATGTCTATGTGTTTAGACCTTGAGTGCATTATAGGATTCAAATACCAATTTGTGCTCTGTGCTCTAAAGCATACCTACATCACAAAATCATTTCATATATCTAAGTACCCATACTCTCATGGGTCCTTTATTGTTAGTAGGAGAAGGAAAATAAGATGATGTGCCTATGGAACCTTTAGGAACCCACATCAAATTTACCTTTCAAGCCAAATCTTGTTATGTAACATATATAGGCAATATAACTTTTTTGGCAGCAATATGTGCATTTTTAAAAGGAAAATTTGACATGAATTTAGAGGGACCAACATGTACATATTATGTTCTCTTAGAGATATCACCATATCCTAACCCAAACTTGTTAGAAGAAACTCTTTGACTACCTAGTAGAGCATTTAAATTATCTCTACCCTTAGTCATGCGACTTATAGTCTGTTTTAGTTCCTTTAGCTCTTTGGACAACTCATTACATTTAGCACAAGAGTTAGAATTTGGGGAACATGCAAATCAGATTCATCCATAGAAAATATTTCATCTTTTAGGAATGCATTTTCCTTTATAAGATCAGTCAATTTATTATTTAAACATGCCACCTTTGATTCTAGCTCTTCTTTTTCTAGCTTAATCTTTTTAAGATCTTCATCTAGCTTTCTTTTCATGTTAAGCAGACCATTGGCAATTTTTACTAGTTCATCATAGGTAGGCTCACAATTAGTTGAACTACAGGAATTAGAAGAACAATAAGAGGTTTCAGATTTTACCCCAGAATCAGAATCAATGAGTTCTTTGACACTTGCCATCATACATAGGTTTGCTTCCTCCTCAGAAGATGAACGTGAAGAACTTGAGGAGCTTGTGTCATCACCAATACCTCGTCAGAATAAGAAACATTCAAAAGCATTCAAATTAGTGAGAATGTGAGTAAATCTCTTTTGCATATCATAAACAAATTCACCTTCAAGCATTTCAAATGTTTCAAATTCTCTAGTTAGGGCATTTTGCTTATATTTTTTCACTTCATTTGTACCTTCATGAGTCACTTCTAAAACTTTCCACATCTCCTTAGCTGTTTTATTATTTGCAACTCTAAAATACTCATCTCTTCCTAAGGAAGTTGTGATTAAGTTTTTAGTTTTAGCATTCCAATTTGCATTATCTAGCTCATCTTTAATAAACTCTCTCATATTCTTAGGAACTTGATTCTTATTTTCATCTAAGATCATTGGGGCTTCATATGCTTCTTCAACTATATTCCACACCCTAAGATCATTAAATTCTACGAAGATAGTTGGTCTATTTGTAGACCCTCCTTCAAGTGGCAATTCATTATTCAAAGAAGCCATTGGATTCTAGATCTTTTACTCTTTGGTTTTCACCTGATTCAGAGAATAATGCTCTGATGTCAGGAGGGTCCAGGGGGAAGCCTGTGGCAGGGGGACAACCACAATGGGCTAAGCTACATTAACCATAGCAAGTGGGTCCGATACCACATCTCAACCTAAAATCTTAAGTCATTGGTTTTATGGATCCATCCACTTATATTCACTTCACTTAGCCCATTATCAACCAATGTGGAACTCATCATACTTGAATATCCCAACACAATCCAATTAGATTTGCAGTTTTTTTTTTCGGTTTTTGATTTTTTGGTTCGGTCATCGCGGTTTAAATCGGTTTGAATTGCTTGATGAACTCCCCTACTAGCAAGCCTCCATGGCTAAACCAACTCTTTTTATTGGAGGCATCAAAATAAAATGATCTTAACATGGTAAAAAAAATTGTCAAAAAGTTTAGAAGATGTTTATTATTTTCCATAACTTACACAAAAAATTTGATTAAATGACAATGACATTCAAGTTGACTACAAAAGGTCCTAAGCCAAATATGAAAAGATGCCAATTATTTTCCATCTAAGCCAAATATGAAAAGATGCCAATTATTTTCCATAGTCTCAAATTGTTATCTGCTATAAAAGATGCTAATCTTTTTTAGTGTAATATCCTAAGCCAAATATGAAAAGTCAAAACTAATAAGAAAAATAAATATATAATCATCTTTAGATGCCAAAAGATAAATTGATAAAAGTGAAATGTACAAAATCAGAAATGTTATTATTATTTTTTATCTGAAATACTAAATACGGTGATCTGGACAAAATCTCAAATGACTAAAATCATACTATAATAAACATTATATGACTAAAGCAAGCATAATAAAACATAATAATCAGAATTAAAGGCTACATCTTCGTTACACATCTTGCGTGATTTCTAGTGCATCTTGCACCATTTTAGTGGTTTCTGGCGCATCTTACGCACTGTTTCGGCGCTTTTTGCGCTGATGAACAATACCACGAACAATAAATTTTTTTATTTTTTTATTTTTTTACATTTGGATATTACATTACACATATTGTAACGCCCCAATTTGTAACCGATTTGTCACCATATTTATGGTACAAAATCTCATCTTAAATAATTACTGACAGTAGAAGACTTTACATACAAAATCATCATTACCTTGTGTAATGAGGTGAATAAACTTTTTTTTCCTGATGTATTGCCATACATAACTCAATTTCCATATTATCTTAAATCGTATAGTCCCATATCTATACAAGATTCTTACTTAAACATCCGACGACCAAAATTAACGGTCAAAGACTATCCGAATATGATAACTTGTACCATTTCAACAGTGTCTATCAGACAACATAACAGCTGAAAACTGGACAATCCAGAGATCAAACCCTACATCTTGAGCAATCCCTGAAACTCGGAAAAGTCTAGACAGACAAAATATTCATATCAATAGACTTAAAATCCAACCATTGATTCCTATAGAATTTGGCTTCGTGCCAATACACGCACACACACACACACACACACAAACATTTACATAAAGAAATCCAAAATAGATAACTGACCACATCATATACCTATACATCTCGTAATATATACAAACATATCCCAGATACATACATCAAACTATACATATGCATGATTATGTGTCATGTTAGAAAATATCTGTATAGTTATCCCAAAATATCATATCAAGACCTATGCAGTTGAGACACCTAGTCCTATGCAAGCTCCTTGCCCTTGGAAGGCTCTCCTGTTATTGCTGGAACACCTGAAATGTAAGTCCCCAAACGGGGTGAGATACAACTAGCTCAGTAAACTTAGGGTTTATAAAGTAGTCTCCACCCATGAGTTCACTATCTACATGAAAGGTCAGATACAAAATGTAGCAGACATTATTTAAGCAGAAATAACATATTGACATCCAAGAGTTATATTCCTCCATAAGATAGTCCAAACATAATCTCCGAGAATATAAATTTCTACAGAACATAACAGAACAAAACGTAACAGACATAACGGAGCATAATATAGTATAACATAACATAACTAAGATACATCATCCAGTAGTTAAAATCTCTACTCAGATAGCCCATACAAATATCTCTGAGTACATACGTCCCTCAAGAGAAACCAGAGTCTACCGAGAACTAGAGCACTCATGGAAGTTAACAAAATCTCCGAGAACATAAGTCTTTACGGAGAACAATAGAGTAACAAAATCTTCCGAGCATCATAGTACCCATAGAAGAACACCAAGTACATATGTTCATTGGCCAAGAACCGGATACCAAATATAACATATCATATTGAATTAGAAATATCATATAATCTTATAACATATCTTATTCACAAATCAGACAACAAGAATATATATCATATAGTCATAAATCTGTAACCTACATGAAATGCAACTATACTAAGTATCTAACAAAGACAGAAATACAGACATACAGATATCCAAACCATTATCCCACTGGATTATGGTGGAACAAACAAGTTAGGAGATATCTCCTTAAATAAAGAGATTACCTCTTGAAGTACCAAAACCAGAGCTTACTTGCATTTCAAGAAATTACTCCAAAGTTCCCAAAATCTAATCCTCAGACACTAGGTCACTTTCCTCCAACCTAGTTCAACATATAACCGTAATCAATACCAATTAAGGTTCTTTTGCAAGTGTTAAGCACCAAAGTCTAACACTTGAATATTCACAAACTTGTACAAATCATGATTAGGTTGGTTCCATCGAATGCTTTCTTATCAAATTAGACAAGTCATTTCATGTCAAAACACAAGTCATACTTATTAACTCACAAGTCAAATAATGGACCCAAAACCTACTTAGGGTGTGCATGACAACCATTCTGTTCCCTAGCACTGTTTATAAAAAGAAGCAATTGTTTTCTATTTCTGTGCCTTAGAACAGTTTCTGAGAAAAAAAATGTGCTTGATAACATATTTTATTTTTATTCCGAGAATGAGAATTGTGTTTGACAACACAACAAATAATATAATAAAAAATAATTCCTATTAAGCAGAAAAAAATTCGGATCATCACTTTCTTTTCCATATGGTGTGGTGGTGGTGGTGGTGGCAGCAACAGTGGTGATGGTGGCAGCAACGACAGTGATAATGGTGGCGATGGTGGTGGTGGCGGTGGTAATGGCATAGTGGTGGTGGTGACGACAGTGACTGCAATAATAATAGTGGTAGTTGGTGGCAATAGTGGTAGTGGTGGCGAGGTAATGGCGGCAATGGTGGTGGTGGTGACTATAGTGGCTGGTGGCGATGGTGGCGATAGTGGTGATGATAGTGGTGATTGTAATGCCTATGACGATGGTGGTGATGGCAGTGGCTGCGATTGTGGTGGTGGTGGTGATGATGGTGGCATGATGGTAATGGTGGTGGTGGTGATGGTGGTGGTGACAAGAAGATAGTGGTGGTGGTGGTGATAATGGTAATGGTGGAGAGTGATTGAAAGAGACGAGTGTTTTTCATTTTGTGCTCGAGAACAAAAAAGAAAAAAAAAATTTATTCTTTTTTTTTTTTAATGTCAAATCGGTTCATCCTAGGGAACAAAAAAATAAATCGGTTTTACCAAACGAATTGTCTATCCATTTTTGTTCTCTGGAACAGAAATTAAAAAAAGAACTGATTTCAGAAAGATTGCCATGCACACCCTCAGTCTTAACCACTAACTCAAAGTCATTTATAACTTGACATAGGCTTAAAATACTACCAAAATAGCTTAGCAACCATAATCTAAAGTCTAACATACTTTCAACCAATTAATTCCTTAATGGCCGAATGTGGGTCACCAAAAGACTCATAAAGAATTTCCTACCAAGTAAGGTTGACACACCTTGATTGTACTAGAAATAGCCTTAACATAACCTTTCAAGCATCCAAAATAATTTCACAAACTTTTAAACCATTGTTCCTCAATATGACCGAAACATAGAACCTATGATTCATGGACTTCACAAACTTTCCAATGACAACCAATTAGTCCATTTCACATTTCATAATCTAATGATCATTAACCACACTATTAAGACCACACAAGATAACTTCCTACACGGTTATTCCATATAATGACCGAATTTAAAATATAAACAAATCATAGACTTTACAAATTTTGATATAACAAATTCATGTTCCACTTACACAAGGAATATTAAACACCATAAAGTACAATACCACATGCATTTTGCACTAGATAGCCAAATTGTACATAGTGAGGTTCATGGATTCCTACAAGTTCTAATGACTTTTCCATGATTCAAACAACTCAAAACTCATTAATAAACATATCCAATCAAAACGCAATATTTAACATGATCATCAAGTGTCATATTTTCATGAAAATTGAGCACATAACTTAATATAATTTGGGTAAATTATATTAAATTATGTGCTCAATTTTCATTTGTATTTAAAAAAAAATTCTTTTATTGGCGATCCTTTATCATAATATTTTCTGAAAAAAATAAATAAATAAATAAAAAAAATAAAAACGAAAGACATCACGAGGATAATACGACAAAGATTCAAAAGGGCTTTTTGTAAACACGAAATTTCCATCCCCAAAACATCATGTACGTTTACAATACGTGCCCTGTTATGTTCTCTTGCTCTGAAATTCTGTGTTTCTAGGTTCTCAAAGGTTGCCACCACCATCATCATCATCATCATCATAATCTTCTTATTCAGCAACCACACAATAGCAATGGTGATAGAGATTGTGGAGCCTAACACTTGCATTAGGGGTTGCTGCACCAGCTCCTCTATTCCTCTGCATCTCCCTCCTTCCTCTTATACTCTTCTCTCACCAATTGCCCGAGGTAAACATAAACCTCTCACTCCATATTTCAAGCTTCTTCTTTTTTCCATAGATGTTGGATTAGCAGCAGAAATGTGGTTTTTAATTTAATTTAATTTATGAATAATGAAGATGAAGAGATGTGACCTGTTGGTAGTTATTTCAGCTTATATTTCAATAGAAGATGATTATTAATATTATGAATTTTGATGTAAATAAATGGTAATCATAGGGGCCGAGAGTGTTGTTTATGAAGGGACTTTGGATGGCAAGAAGGTTGCTGTGAAGAAACCCATCTTGTCAATTTCAGAAGATATTAATAAGTTTCATAAAGAATTGCAATTGCTTTGGTCTGTCTTTCTCTCCCTCTCTCTCTCACACTCCATCAGCCTCTATTTGTTTATGTAGCTTTATACATTTTTTTTTGCACATCATGTAATGACATTTACTATTTTCCCTTGCATTTTCATATGCTGAAGTGTAAATGTGATGTCTTGAATAATGTAGCAAGCTAGATCACCCAGGAATAGCAACACTAATCGCCGCCCATGCAAAGCCACCCAATTACATGTTTTTCTTCAAGTTGTATGAATCTGCGAATCTTGCACAGAAGTTACATGTGGAGGAATGGATCCCGACTATCAATCATGCCCTTATGATAACAATGCAGTTAGGTATAATTGTGATTTCAGCTTGTATAGAGTTACTATGAAATGTCAAGTGATAATAATTACTTGGCCTAGTTGAACTTTTGCCAAAAAATATTGTGCAAAACTTTAGCCGTTTGTCTTGTCGAATCAAGATGTATATGAATTGGAATGACGGGCTGAATTGTGGAGTATAAACATCGTGATGTGTGCAAATGAGAACATCTTTTACCATAAAGCAACAAATGATTTTCTAGGACTATAGCAATAGATGTTTGTTTACATATACATGGAGCAGGAATATTTTTGCAAACTACTTGTATCTGCTTATTTTTTGATGTTCCCGCCATCTTAAACTGCTATCCATAGTAGTAACACTAGTATAGATAAATTAATTACATTTGTAAAGTGTTTTACAATGTTATTTATAGCAATTTTGAATGGTTATTTTGGCGTTAAAGCTTTCTTCTGAAGCTGGAATTATTAAGTAATTAAAAAGGACAAACCCCGGTGCCCAAGGTTTTCCCGACTTGCGAGGGTAACGGTTACAGTTGATTGTACGCAGCCTTACCATTGCATTTTTGCACAGAGGTTGTTTCCCATACTTGAACCTGTGACCTACTAGTCACAAGGAGTAACTTTACTGCTGCTCCAAGGCTCGACCTCTAATTATTAAGTTAATTAAGATGCCAAAAAAAAAGCCTTGGTGCAAGTGGTAAGATAGCTCCTTTGTGACTGGATAGTCATGGATTCTAGTCTAAGAAACAGTCTCTTTGCGAAAATGTAAGGGTAAGGTTGCGTATAATTAATCCTCACAAAGTCTAGGGAGCCTTTGTGCACTAGAATCTGCCCTTAAAAGAAGTTGTAAAATTTATAAGTATTCACAAATATTGACTAGGAATTGTTTTCCTTCAACCTTTTATAACCATCGTATTTAACAGCTTAAACCATGTAAGGGATAGAAGCTAAGAATATAGAGTGAGTGACAGTTTTATCAAAAAGAAAAAAGAAAACGAAGTCATTGACAGATTTTCCCCCTTTCCTTCTACTTTCTTTTTCCAGCATTGGCTTTGCAATATCTGCATAACCTCGGGATTGTACATAGAGATGTGAAACCAGCAAATATTCTTGTAAATGTCTCCCATATCTTTTGATTTTCTGGTGGTTTAGACCTCTAGTCTTTAGAATTTGATATACTATGCTCCATGTATGCACTACCTTACTAACCTTATGTATTTGTGATGCAGCTTGACGAAAATCTTCGTCCCCACCTTACAGATTTTGGTTTGGCAGAATACAAGAATGATCTTAAAGGAGTTTCCCTTGAGAATTGGAAGTCTTCTGGAAAGCCTACTGGTGGTTTTCACAAAAAGAATATGGTTGGAACACTCATTTACATGGCACCTGAAATATTAAGGAAGGAGCTACATACAGAAAAATCAGATGTGTACAGTTTTGGGGTATCAATCAAGTAAGAATTTGAGATTTTTTTTCTTCCATTCATGTTTGTTTATGGTTACGCAAGAAAATTGACTATAATGAAGGTAGTGTCATTGGATATCTGATGCTGTTAATGATCTACCATATTTGGAACTGGTTGCTACAATTTTACCTCAATACAGTATTCTGTTTTTGGTTTGAGTTGATTAGCTTGGCTCTCAAGTTCGAAAATGCATTTTAGAATTGAAATTTACCAACACATTTTTGTCCGTCTTTCTTTTGGAAAGCAATGGGGAAGTCTAGCAAATCAGTGATGGACTATCATCCACTTTTTTTTTTCTCTTATTTTTTCAAATAGAGAATATTCATACAAACAGAAACATGTGCAAGACATAATAACATTTTCTGGATATTATTACTGCATGTCAACCCTAGTCATGCTAGAAGGCAGCATACTTTAAGTATTTGTTTGGGTTGACACTTTACCGTATAAGCTGGTCATTATTTTATGAGAGACGCTGGGGTTCAATGCTGTTAATATACAAGATTTATGGGACCCAGAAGAATGAAAAGAAAAATTGAGGCAAAGCAATTGAAATAGTTACAGAATTAGTTAGGCCATTAAAGTTGTTAAGTTGGTTGAAGTTGTTAGGAGCAGAGACCTAGCTTAAATAGAAGGAGATTGGTAGAAGAAGCATTCGTTAAGATTTTCATCTTTGGGAAACGTGTAGTGGGTCTGTTGTTTAAGGGATACAATTGGATGGAAAATTCTCTCCTTTGGCCTCTGTCATTTAATCAACCATTAAATAACCGTTCTTCCTCGTTCTCTCTTCTCTCTTATGTAAGAAAGCATATATAGATGAAAATCTTCATTTATGTTTTGCTTTGTGAATTTTAAACCTTTATTGGCTCTGTTGCAGTGAACTCCTTACTGGTGTTGTGCCATATACTGATCTTCGTGCAGAAGCACAGGTCAGCCTATCTATCTCATGTGTATGTAGTTTGAATTTACTGCTTGTATATAGTGTTAAAATTCTGTGTTGTATTATTCCCCAATAAGGTGAGATTTACAATATATACAAGACAACCTAAACGTAAAAGAAGAAACTAATAGTTACAATGATGACCTCTCAACATCAACAACACCTTTATTCCAAACTACTTGGGATCGGTGGTAGATGAACCCAAATGTTAGCCAAGAAAATATTGAGAGGAAGAAAAGAAAAAAAGTAAAAATAAAATAAAAAATAACACATCAACATCAACAACATCTTTATCCCAAATTAATTGGGGTCGGTGGTAGATGAACCCAAATGAAAGATACGAAAGGGTTGAAAAAAGATAAAAAAAATAAAATAAAAATAAAATAGTAATAATATAATAATATATATATATAAATATATAAATATAAATATAAAAGTGATAAAAGAAGGAGAAAAGAAAAGAGGGGCGGGGCGGGGCGGGGGGGGGGATGAAGAGGAAAAAGGACTAAAAAGGGACCATCTGGAACATAGGAATAACAACGAGTTTAACCCTCCACCATGCATATAGATTTTCTCCATTTTGTTTTAAGGCACACCGTCTGCCAATCTATATCCTAATCCATTAAGTCTTGTTTTACTACCTTCCCCCAAGTAAGTTTCAGTCTACCTCTACCTTTCTTTGTGTTGAGCTCTTGGTAACAAACTTTTGTTCTTACGGGAGCATCCAGGGGCCTTCTCATTACGTGCCCAAACCACCTCAGTCTATGTTCTCTCATCTTTTCAACCACCGGTAGGACTCCTACCTTTCGTCGAATATCTTCATTTCTCATCATATCTATTCTCGTATAACCATACATCAACCTTAACATCCTCATCTCTGCTACTCCCATTTTATGCTCATATTGCCTATGTACTGGCCAACATTCAGCTCCATATAGCATTGCAGGTCTTACTGCTGTTCTATAGAATTTTCTTTTTAACTTAAAGGGGATGCACTACGCCATTTCATCCACCCTGCTCTGATTCTATGATTTACATCCTCATCAATCTCTCCACCTTTTTGCAAAATGGATCCCAGGTACCTAAAAGCATCTTTCTTGGGTACCTCTTGGCCAAGTAGGTGCACGGAATCTTGGTCTTCATCTCTTGCCAGAGAAAACTTACACTTCAAATACTCAGTCTTGCTCCGACTTAACGTGAATCCTTTAGATTCCAACGTGCTTCTCCACAATTCAAGTTTTCTATTAACACTGTCTTTGTTTTCATCAATAAGCATAATAGCATTTGCAAAAAGCATACACCATGGCACTTCCTCTTGAATATTTTTTGTTAGTTCATCCATAACTAAGGCAAAGAGATAAGGACTTAGAGCCGAACCTTGGTATATACCTACCTTGATAGGAAAATAACTTGATGTTTCATTACAAGCTTTCACACAAGTAGTAGCCCCATCATACATATCCTTGATTGCCTTTACATACTTTGATGGTACTTTTTTCTTCTCAAAAGCCCACCATAAAACATTCCTTGGAACCCTATCATATGCTTTTTCAAGATCAATGAACACCATATGTAAGTCCTTCTTCTTTTCTCGATATCTTTCCATTAATTGTCGCGTCAAGAAAATGGCTTCCATGGTACATCTTCGTGGCATAAATCCAAATTGATTTATAGAAACCTTGGTGTCTCTTCTCAAGCGATGTTCAATAACTTTCTCCCACAACTTCATAGTATGGCTCATTAGCTTAATGCCTCTATAGTTAGAACAATTATGTATATCTCCCTTGTTTTTGTAAATCGGCACAATCATACTTTTCCTCCATGCATCAGGCATCTTATTTGTCTGAAGAATCTTATTAAAAAGGTTGGTCAACCATTTTATTGCCACATCCCCCAGGCCTTTCCACACTTCAATAGGGACACCATCAGGTCCCAAGGCTTTATTAGTCTTCATCCTCTTTAAAGCCTCCTTTACTTCATGTGTATTAATTCTGCGCACAAATCTTCTATTCAAATCATCATAAGCATCCTCCAAGTCCACCTATCTTTTATCGCCATCCCCATTAAACAGCTTGTTAAAGTAGGTCATCCATCTTTCATTTACATCTTTATCTCTCACCAAAAGTTTTTGATTTTCATCCTTAATGCATCTAACTTGGGTGAGGTCTTTACTTTTCTTATCCCTTATTTTTGCAAGTTTATATATACCTTTTTTACCATCCTTACTCCTAAGATTTTTATACAAATCGGCGAAAACCTTGCCTCTAGCTTCCCGCACTGCTTTCTTTGCATTTTTTCTCGCCAATCTAAACTTTTGCAAGTTCTCTTCATTGGGACTTTTATGCAAAGATCTAAAGCATTCCTTCTTTTGTTTAATTGCCTCTTGCACCTCTCCATTCCACCACCATGTTTCCTTTGTATGAAATCCATTTCCTTTGCTTTCTCCCAACACTCTCCTTCCCATATTTTGAATACACATAGTCATCTCATTCCATATTGCATTTGCTCCTCCATCAAACTCCCAAAGTCCTTCATGCAACATTCCTTCATTGAACTCTCTATCTTTTTCCTCCTTAAGCTTCCACCACCTTATCCTTGGGTTTTGGTCCTTCTTCCTCATTGTAAGTACTTTGTTGAATCGAACCTCCAGGACTACCAGCTTATGTTGCGTAGCGACACTCTCTCCAGGGTAGACCTTACAGTCGACACAAGAAGTTCTATCTTCTCTTCTAGCCAAAAAGAAATCAATCTGACTACAATTATGGCCACTGTGATATGTGATTAGATGTGACTCCCTTTTCCGAAAAAAAGTGTTCGCTAGCATCAAATCGTAGGCTAGTGCAACATTCAAGATATCTTCTCCAGTCTCGTTTCTCGTCCCATAGCCAAAACCTCCATGAATTCTATCAAAACCTCCATTGCTTTTACCAACATGACCATTTAGATCTCCTCCTAAGAAAATCTTCTCCTCTCGTGGTATCCCCCTTAAAACCTCCTCCAAGTCTTCCCAAAATTGGCTCTTATCATTTGGTTGCAATCTAACTTGGGATGCATACACACTGAGATATTCAAGATTAAATCACCCATTACCAGCTTAACCAGATTAAATCACCCACTACCAGCTTAACCAAATTAAATCACCCATGGCCATTAACACTAGAAATAAAATAAGTAGAAATTAAAAATTAAAAAAGAAAAATATTAAAGATACAGAATAAAAATAAAGTGAAAATAGAGATAAATAAGAGAGAAAAAATACAGAAAAAGAAAAAAAGAAAAGAAAAAAAAAATAAATTAGAGGAAAAAATTGAATAAGAGAAGAAAAATTAAAGAGGAAAAAAAATTAAACAAATAAAGGTAAAGGAAAAAATAAAGGAAAATATAGGGGAAAACGACTGAAAAGGGACCATCTAGAACATAAGAAGAAAAACGGGTCTAACCCTCCACAATGCTAGTAGCTTTCCTCCAATCCGTCGCAAGACACACTGTCCGTCAATCTATATACCACTTAGGTAAAATATCTAAGCTGATTCTATTCAATCCCTAAGATTAAAGGATTTGATATCCCTCTTAAAATAAAATAATTTCCAAGAGATTTTCCACTCACCCTTAAGGTGTGTTGTTGATATTGATCATTTCCAGCTTGCTTATTAAATCTTCAAAGGCTAGTCTATTTAGGCTTTTATGGGCATGTATATTCTTGCTCTTTAGTAGGAATAAATGTCATACACACACTTCCATCATCTAACTTCTTGATGAAATGGCGGTCAACTTCCACATGCTTGGTGTTATCTTGGTAAACAAAATTTTGAGCAATACTGATCATGCCTCCTTATAGGTAAAGAGTAAGGGATACTTAGTTTCTCAAGGAGTCTTCTTAACAAATTCCTTGACAAATGCCATGAGTTAGTGCTCGAAATTCAACTTCAACACTACTCCTAGCCACCACTGGTTTCTTTTTCTCTAACAGCAGGGAAAGTAAAATTAGGGCATATCATGTAAATGGTAATTCTAATTATTCTTAAGTAACTTTTAAGCAATTAGTACAATTACGTTTAGTTTGAGATCTCCAATCGATTAAGATTAGGTCACATACAATCCGAATAATATCATATAGTAGTCAAGAGAGTTATCTTTGCATCAAAGTAACAAGCTTCTTGTTGGACTGTTAGTATTAGTAATTATTTTGTTGGAGGTTTGCTTGTTTTGCGTATGGAAGCTCTGGGAAAATAAATTTTGTATAGCTATATTAATATTTTTTTTTCAAATCTTTGTGAAGTGATATTGATCAATGTTTACTGATGACAGGCTCACACAGTGCTTGAGATGAACTATACCGAGCAGCAACTAACAGCGGCTGTTGTTTCAGATGGATTACGACCAGTCCTTGCTACTGAGGAGTTGGGTATACCATCAAGATTATTGTCAATGATACAAAAGTGCTGGGATACAAATCCTAAAAGAAGACCTTCCTTTGATGATATTGTCAAGGAGCTTGATTTTATAATGGAGCACAGGACGACAAAGAAGGCAGAAGATATGCATATCAGACCTTGCAACTTGCATGTTGATCAACTTGTGGATGAGACCAGTTACCTTCCTGCTTGTCAAGAGAGTATTAACTGGTCCACTCAAGGTGAACTTTTTGCCAGGAGTTCCTCTAGTGCCACTGATTCTTGTTTGAGAACATGGCGTGAGTCTTATGACGACCCTTTAGTATACCATCCAACACTCTCTTGGGGATCTTATGCTACCTGTGGGAGAAGGGAGACTATGGAGGACACACATTTCGTTCTGCCCCATATTTGCAATGAAAATGATGTCTATGCTTTTGGTATCTTTGATGGCCATAGGGGTATGTATTAGTGATTTAATAAGTATCTGCATTTTGTTTGATTCAAATTTATCATTCATGGAAATTCCTTTTATTTTTTTGTGAGATTCTCTTTTGCTATGCTTGGGCATTCTTATAGAAGAAAAATGCAGTGCCTAGTATGTTGAAAAGTTGTCGAAAATTAAAAGAATTTGAAATAGTATTCTAACAAGCACAGAAATCTCTTTTTGATTTTATTTACATTTACATGCACCTTTATCCTACTTCTGAACAGTAGTAAGGGTGCATTTGTTTCAAGTTTGAAATAAAGCGCATTTATGATATAGTTTTTATAAACCCACAAAAAGAAGCAACATATGGAGTAGTGATTAGTCTATTGTCTAGTTTCTTTTTGATGAAGTGGTGGCGATCCCAATATGTTTTGTTTGGTTGTGCTGGACGGGATTGTGTGCTAGGTAATTTAGCAAGATGACTGGAACAATCATCAGCCTGAAGATCTGGTTGAAATGTTGCATGACCATGCCCTCGTTGGAATGATTGTAAGTGGAAATGTCCTGGCAAGCAATTATACACACTAAGAACTAAACTTCTTCTCCAGCTGATCAATAACACCATTTGGAAGCTCCAAACCACTTGAAAACTTAGGAGATGCAAAAATGAAATAGAGGCTAGACAATACAATGAACCTAGACAAGTATGTGCAATGAATCTAGACATAATCAACCTAGACATGGTTTTCAACAATGACCATTCATGGTAATGTTATAGCTTAATAAGCATGATTGTTACTTGTGCAGGTGCAGCAGCTGCTGAGTTTTCTTCTAGAGCTGTACCAGCAGTTTTGCAAACTTTAGATTTTATCGGAAGGTATATTTCACTCTAGATGTCCCCTTTCCCATCCTCGCACTTTTTCCCCATTTGTGTCTTTTCTTAGTTAATTCTTTAATATATAAATGCAGCCCTGCTAATGCACTAGTGGAAGCATTCCTTAAGACAGATGCTGCCTTCAGAAAAGAGCTTGATTCCTTTCGTAAAACCAACAGATGTATGCAGAAGGATTGGCATCCTGGTTGTACTGCAATTGCTGCTCTTGTAGTCAGGAACAAGCTATTTGTTGCTAACATCGGTGATTGCAGGGCAATCTTATGTCGCGCTGGTAACTCCATTGCTCTAAGTAAGGTGAGCTGAAAATTACTATCAACTGTTAGCCGGTACTTATTACTATAAAAGATTATTTAATTTATTCCTTAAAGTTTTTCATGTAGACTGATCAAATCTTTAACATTATTAGGATCATGTTGCAAGCTGTCTTGAAGAGAGAGAGCGCGTTATTCGTCATGGGGGCCACGTACATTGGCAAGTTGATACCTGGAGAGTCGGCCTTCCAGCGCTTCAGGTTTGTTCAAATTGGTTGCTTTGGTGTATGTAATATGTTCGGAAATGCCGGGATATATTTGTTTCTTCCACATGCATGTTGTGAATCTAGGACCTGAGCTCATGTTTTCTTTTAAGTATCCGCATTTTCATTTTACTCTATGAAGTTTAGTATAAATTAATAAGGAGGTTACTATGGCCTTCTTGACATTGCTTTACACAATTTGCTTGTGGCGTTGAATACTTTGGCTACCAATGATATATTTTCATGATGAAAGATTTGTACGGGCAGGGGAAGCAATGTTCTTCTTCATTTCAATTACAAATATTTACGCTTCCTTTATTGGGGGCAGTTCATTGTCTTACTGAGCTGTCTTTATTCTCACATGAATTCCAACTCATGCTAACCTATTATCTTGTACATAATTGAGAAAGTAGTGGTGCAATCACATATGGCAGGCATTCAAATGTGACACTAGTTGTCACGTAGATACAGTATTCTGGTAATATAAAGCTCTTGCTCTACGCAGGGGAAGGGTCTATTGTAGTAAGCCTTACCTTGCATTTGCAAGATGTTGAATACATGAATCAAACCTGTGTTCTCTGGATCACATAGTGATAACACTAACTGTTGTCTACATGCGGTATTCAATTTAAGTAAAAATAATTCTTACTTTCCATTTCCAAAAGTAACTGGAATATATCCTGGAGGAAAAGGTTATTGGCTGTGTGCTTATTTGACAAATTTCCTATAGGGTAGTGGGAATATAGTGTCAGGAATGCCTACAGAAAATGGGTTGTACAATTATTTTTGGGTTGACATCTTTTGTATGAGTCGTGCACTCTGGTATTACTTATGGAAGAGAGCTGCACCTAGCCATTCCTGATTGATGCATATTTTTACATCCCCAATTGGTTCAATAAAGTCTGCCCTCTTTGCTTTCTCATTCCCTTTGTTTCAAATTCTGGCATAGATGATGTTGTGTTAATAAAATAATATAAGCAGGAATTGACTGATATTAATGGTGATTTGAGCCTTTACCTTTTGTTGCTTGCAAGTATAACAAAACATTTTTTTTTACACAGGTTACTCGTTCTATTGGTGATGATGATCTGAAGCCCGCTGTAACTGCAGAACCTGAGATTGCCGAGAGTACCTTATGTGCTGAGGATGAATTTCTGGTGAGGAGTTTTATGCTACATACTGTTATTTGCATGAATTTTCTGATATACATTGTGTCTTTAAATAAGTAGCCAGTTCAAGTATCTTGAAAATTAAGTGTGCATATAAGTAACAGATGATCATTGGATTCGTAATCTTAGTGATTATATTTATGGATAGGCTTCAAAATTTCCAATTGAAATTGCGGGCAAAGAATGAAGGGCGTTTATTGAGTAATGGTTTTTTTAGTTAACCCTAACTTATTATGTGCACCTGAATAACTAATTTATAATTTATTAAAGTTCCCTTAATGAAATATTAAGGCTTGATACCTTTTTATAGGTATATGTCAATATGTATCATCTTCATATTACCCTGGTGCTTCTGATACTTGTTTTGAAACAGTTTCTTCCATTTATAATTAGGCTATTAATAATTTTTTTGTTTTAGGTCATGGCTAGTGATGGTCTCTGGGATGTCATAAGCAGTATGGACGTTATAAATATAATAAAAAACACTGTTAAAGAGCCTGGAATGTGCTCTAAGAGGTTGGCTACAGAAGCAGTGGAACGTGGTAGCAAAGACAACATTACAGTTATTGTCGTTTTTTTACGCCCTGTATCCACAGCAGAGAGAATTTATTAGCATACCTTCCTTTTGAACTCTGGTTGAGACTTGTCGTAGATAGAAGTAATTTATATTCCTTTATATTCTTCAGATACCCCCATACCCATTTGATGATTGATTCAGTTGATTGTAGAACTATCCTGTATTGAACCACCCTTCGAAGTGTGGTTCTAATTTGCACAAGACTTTAAATCATGTCCTACCATCTTGTGACTTTGTCTATCTATTGCATGATTTCACTTTTGCAACAAATTTCATAAAATACAACATTCAAAATCTGGATTATCATCTGATAGGGTACCAGGTATGAAAACACTTTATAGGAACTTGAAAATTACTATAGAAATTTAGAAATGATGTAGACTAAGAATAGAGAACGGCAACCTCTACTAAAAAAGTTGCAGAAAATAAAGAGGATAAATGCTAGAGAGCTGTAGATGTGCAACTCTCCGACTCATTCACCCAACGAGTATCGATTTCTATTAATTATTCTCTTCCTTCCCACTTTTCATCTCACCCTTGCATTCTCGTATATAAGGTTATCAATTCACAATTTAAGTTGTAGACAACGAAAAATAGCTTCAAATATAATACGTAAGTGTTATATAATTTTCAACGTGGTCATTTTTTTTTTAACCGATCTTGATTACTTTTTTGAGACGAATCGGATTCTCCGTATTTCTATGAGTTTGACTTTTTGAGCCGCCTATGAGACTAATCCGAAATTCAGGATTGGTCGATGATTAAGATTTTATATTTCTCTCCAAGATTAATTCAACGTGATCATTCTCTTTTAATTGAAGTTTGCAATTCATGACATTAGTGTAACTGATAGAGCCTGGCTCTAAGAGAAGAGAACATATGAAGCAAAACACTGATTCAGTTATTATTTTGATATGTGACTCTTACCCTACCATGGTTAATTACAACCCTAAACAACTATACAACATAAAGGTGTAACAAAAAGCAACCACTAGCAGAACTAACAACATAAATGTTACTAACAATAGAAACATCACTAAGCAACTGGCTCCCAACTCTCCTGCTAAATTTTACAATTCCACGTGGACTGCTAATAAGCCCCATAATACCAACAATCCTCTTAAGCCTCCTCTCAATTGTAACACTAATTTCCCCATTGAAAGCGACCTTAACCACAAGGTCTACATCCGGATAAAAACAGCGAAGGTCATCCTCATGCTCCCACGAAGCATCCTCAGGGAGAGAATGAGAATTTTGGACTAACCATTGACGACTTTCTCGACCTTGCAGGGATGTCATATGCGATTTTAGAACAGCAATAGGTGTCTGCACCAGTTGTTTCTTGTGACTATAAGCTAGTAAATTTATCACCTTCCCCTCAAGTTGGCCATCATAGTTATCAAATGCGGATTGTGGCATGTCGCGGCCAATCCCGAAAAATGCTAGAGTTATAGCGGGTTGCGGTTACGGAAATAGCGGAATAGATATATGACAAAAATAATGACAAAAAGAAACAATTTTTAAAGGCAGAGATAGCAGAAGTGACAGAGAGAAACGCGGATAGACTAAAAAACCCTTAAATTTTTTCAGTTACACATTTAAATTTAGGACAAAATTGCCATTTTGCCTTATGACAGCAATATGGCCGCAAATGCGATCGTAATGGCCGCTATTGCGTTCAAGTGCAGCGCGACGCGGTTTCTTGCGGAGAGGTACCACAACGCCCATACGGCACTTGCGGCGCAATTAACTACTATGTTGGCCATTGTATTGTTTCAACACATAAATATGGAAAGAAAGGTGAATGTGGCACCCCTCTGGCATGTCCAATTGATACGCCACGTGACTCAAAACACGCTTCATAGGAAAATGCCTAAAATATCGTTTGGCGAATTTCTGGTTGTTGCTTCGTGTTACAGAAACTTGGCTATATGGTTGGAGCTTGACAAGCACCAAGTCTCCTACAACAAATTTCTTATTGCGGTGATGCTTATGAGCTAAAAGTTTCATCTGAATCTGAGCAGCTTGCAAATGTCATTTTAGACTAGCAATCAGTTCATTCTTAGGGTGTGTTTGGTACAAGAGAAATTTTTTTGTGTCCAGAAATCATGATTTCCAGTAATATAGAAAGAAATTCAATTTACCGGGAATGATATAAAAAAGTTTTTTGGTAGACATAAATATTATCGGAAATATTTAATAATTTTACTGAGTATATGTTTGGTTGTTAGTAAAATATTACCGGTAATATATGATGATTTTACAAAACTAACCTTAACTTTTCAAAACATATTCTTCAACGGGTATTGATGTGTGTTGGGGGTATTATTGTCTCAAAAATATGTTGATCTGCTTTCCCTTCCCCTAGTAATCATGAAAAGTAATCCCAACATTAACTTTTCTTTGTAAAATGTTTTACCGGTAAACTTTGGATATCCGGAAATTGATTTTTAATACTTTTACCAAACATGGTAATTGGCGATTATCAAAGAAGGTTTACCGGTAATCGTTCTGATACCCTGGTACCAAACACACCTTTAAGGAAAAGTAAGGCATCTACTGTAAGATTCTAAGGGATCAATGCGGTTTGCTTATTATATAATGCCTAAAAAGGGGACATACCAATAGGGGAATGAATTGCAGTATTGTAATACAGTTCTGCCCTACCCAAATATAGAGACCATTTATGATTTTGATCGTGACAGAAGGCTCGTATATATTGTTCCAGATACCTGTTGCCAACAAAAGTAACGATGTAATTCCCAAGCAAAGCTGAACATATTTCGTAATGCAATCCACTTTAACTAGAATGATAGAGAACCCATTAGAAAAAAGGTAATCTTGTGATGAAGTTGAGTTGAGTGTGAGGTCTTCAAACACACCCTCTGGTATTGGCAAGAGGCCAAGCGGAGGAGTTATAGCAGTTTGGATGCATTGACAAATACGGAAGTGTTTCATGAAGGAAGTTTCATAGTACTTACACATGTGATCATAGTAAAAAGATAGCCTTAACTTAAAAGAGTTCTTGTAACCCTTGCATGACTACCCAAGGGAAATGAATGAGCTTCACTAATTGAGGATTGCCTCAACACAGAAGTGGGGCTGATAAGAAATATGCCTTTGTGGAAAAGAATTCCTTCCCTTTCAGAAATGGATGTATCCATTAACCCTCTCCCATGTAATTTTTGGTGCAGCTTAACAAAATAAGGGTACAAGACATTTTCCTCACAAACTTGATCCACTATGTTGAACGTAGGTTCATAGGCTAGTAACATGACAGATGCCATAGGATCGTCCTCATAACTTATGGATAAGGGCGTCTGCAACTACATTTGAAGCTTTCGCTTTATGTTCAATAGAAAAATCAAAACCCAGCAGCTCACACACATACTTTTGTTGTTCAGGAGTTGAAATCATATGAGTTAATAACTCTTTGAGATTTCGATGATTCGTCTTAATAACAAACTTAGAGCCCAACAGGTAATGCCTCCTCCTCTTTACAGCCTAAATAACTTCATAAAGTTCAGACACGTATGTTGAAACCAACTGTGCTCTTACTAAAATTTGAAATGGGCTTTTCTTCTTGGATTACCACTGCCCCTACTCCAAAATTGGACGTGCCAAACTCAATAATAAAGGGCAAGGAAAATTGGAGTCTTAGCCATAGTTGCCTGAAGCGCCATGAAAGCATCCTTTGCATCTTGTGACCACTTGAAGGAATCAACCTTAAGCAAATCAATAAAAGGAGTATCCAAGCGAGCTATGATGAGATCATGATCACAAGGACTCAAGCTCACTACATGACTATGTCCTAAAACTGTTCCTAGTCCAGAGTCACCAATGAAGGGTGTTGGTCATCTCAATTAGCCTAGTACGATAGTGGGTCATTTACATGGAAATGTAAGGAATAGACCTCATGAGTGCAGGCATGGAGACGCCTTGACCTATGACGTGGATGGATTCGTAGTAGACCGTGTCATACCGAATTTACTTGTCGAGAGACTCCACTGGGAAACTTATAGAATTATCATTGAATCAGTAACATGCCCTTTTGTTTAGTTGTGCGGATCATCCTCAGACTTGAGACTGTTATCATGCACTGTGTCTGAAGGTCATACTTTAGGGTACAACTCTATCAACTTGAAAGATGGGAAGAACAATATACTTACGGGTATGACCGGACGACATGAGTGTACATGAACAGGCTGAAATAATTCCTCATCCCCCTATAAGGAATTAGTTATCCACAAGACCGGTGGGACTTGGATGACTTCCACATAACTCGCGAATCTGTGCAAAATAATAGATCATGAAAGAATTCATGGCTCTTTCTTAGAGTTTATAGAAGAAGACTCCCTATCTTGGCAAAGCTACTATTGGTCAATAAAGAGATGATACTACTTCTTTGCTCTTCACATAAGAAGTTGATGAACGAGATGAAAGGATGGATCCAGCTAAATCAGTAAATAGATCGCATGATCGATTAGTTCTAGGGCCATAAAGCATTGCTAGTGCTACGTGTAATCATTGGATGGGTTGAACTTCATAAAAGAGTTTATGAAGGCTCCAAGGCTATTTATGTCGGTGGCTAATTGGGTCTAATGAGTAATCCACCAATATCACCTCGTTGGCAGTACCAAGCGTATATTTGGGCCTTGATTAGCTTAGGGACCTTATGAGATACCATTTTAGGTCTCAAGCCTGAAGGCCCATGGGCTAGACCTTTAGTCCTAATGGGCCGACCCGTGGGCTAGGCTCACGGGTAGGCCCATGGCCTTGATAGGTCAGGCTCATGGACCTCATGGGTTACATATGTGAACAAGTGGGCTAGGCTTGTAACGTGCGATGTCGAACCCACGCAAATTACTGAGCTTTAGGTTTGTAGTGATAGGGCAACTCGGATCGTCTCCCAAAGAACATGCTAGAAATCAGAAACGCTCTTGTAAAATATAATATAAAAGGGGAAAGAGGATTTTGTTGATTTGAAATTTGAAATTTAAATAAAAACAGATTTGAAATTTGGATTTAAAAATCAGAATTAAAAAGCAATCAACCTAAGGAATCAGGATTCATTAATTTATTTCGTTATTGGATAAAAATATATTTATCAATTCGTGATTAACCCCAATTGAATTCGGAATCCTCAAATTCAATTGGAAACCCTTTCTAGACTATTGTCTAGCGTTTGGTTGAATACAATATCTCAACTATGCGATCGCAGTAGTTTTGATCTGTTCAACTTATGTTCATCGAGTAAATTAATCTGACTATTAAATCTAATAATCAATTTTCCCTTATAGAATGCAATCGCATTATTCAGTTTGAATACCTACAATCACATGATATTCAACCTGAATTGGAAAAAAAAGAAACTGATTTAAAATGTTAAAAAAATAGATTCTCTGAAATAAATTAACGAACCTTTAACCTTAGATTGATTAAAGGTGTTTAGCCTAGCATCGCGAGGTTAAACATCATTCAATATAAAATAAAAGATGAAAAGAAAAAGAGTGCAGAATTTCGATATAGAAAACTCAAAACAATTGTTCAATTCCAAAATCTGACTGCCGAAAGGTTTCCTAAAGTTTTCCTTAAATAACCCATATTCAGAAAACGGGTTAGGGTTCCAACACTTCGGCCCATATATAAAATAAAAAATGAATAAAATAAAATAAAACATTAAAACATGAGCTTGGGCCCTAAACACATTGGTTCCTAATTTAATTTATAAGTCCAATCGTCAAAATAAAATTCCAACAAAACACGTCATCTTGGGCTCAGGTTTTGACCATCTTCCCTTCTGAATTGGGCTTCAGTGGCTGAAATAGTGATTGTATCCCTTTCTGTTAGCTGCAAGACGCAACAAGAAAGGAATCAATTGGACATCTGTAGAGTGAGACATGGCTAAAATACGAAAGTAGTGTAAATTTGAAAAATTCTGACGAAAATCAATTAAACCCAATCAAAATCTAAAATTCTGATTTGACCAAAAAGACCTTTATTTAACTCAAATAAATCCTAAAAATACTAACCAAGAGTAATAAATAAGTGTAACAAAATATGTGTTATCAAATTCCCTCACACTTATCTTTTTGCACTCCTAGGTAAAAACTAAAACAGAAAACAAAGACTAAGACCAACCAATCCTTTCTAAACGATTATCAAGCATACAGAAAATACACAAAGATCACAAGTCTTTCACGGATAAACCAATCAGGACAGAAATTCCATAATCTCAAATCACAAGACCTGGTAATTTCAACTGCACATGCCAATTACAGAAAATGGTTCCCTACAAGATGCTCTCAATATTTTTCTCTCAAGTGTATCAGGTAATCAGTGTATCACTCAAATCTACTCAAGAAAATCATTCTACCATAGGCTTGCTCAAATTCTACTTCTCCACTGCTATTAACACATGCACACAAAAATCAAGAGGACTTTATGTAGGGTTGTAATGGGGCTGAGGTGAAGGTAAGGATAAAATATGGAAAAGAAGGTTAAACACTCAGAAATCTACTAGAGCAAAAGTTAAGAACTACACTAAGAAAATAAAACAAAGATAATGAAAAGATAGAAATAAACACATATTTTTTATTTTTTTATTTTATTTTTGATTTTTTTAAAATAAAACCACATAACAGAAAAGAATCAGATGGTCACCCCCCACACTTAAACTTTTGCACGTCTCGGGCAAACCCCCACACTTAAACACAATATCACAGTGAAAACCAATGCTCAGTAAATCTCCAAGGTGTGGAATTAATTGGTTTTTCACTTAGGCTAGTAATGTGGCTTAAGAAACAAATGATATAAAGGCACAAATGGGCTCACCAAAGGATAATAATGTAAGGGATGACTATCTGGCTAAAGTGGGTAAAGAAAGAAATGAATGCCTCAATCATATTCATGCATGTAAGTGAAAAATGCAGTTTCAAAAAGAATCAGAGCAAGTTCTAGAGAACAAAGATCAACAGCAGAAGCACACAAGAAGGAAATAATGGCCAGAAGATGTATGCCATGTATACAGGCTCAAAACCTCACAAGGGTTAACCAAATCATGCAATCAATAGCACAAAATCAATCAACAAGTATTGCAATCCAAGAATCGAGATCAGAGCCCAACAGACTAAGAATCATGCAATCAAACACTGTTATCTAAGTCTACTCCATGTATCACTCAATAATTATCAGAAAGAAGGGGAAAATCTACCTATGAAAATCAAAAACTATAAGAAAGAAGAAAATGCAAATAACAGAAAGAAAAGAAAGGAGGGAAGAGAACTCCCTGAACTCCCTAAGGTATTGATACGAACCGACCCATTAAGGTGTATAGAAGAGATAAGAAGAGGGGAAGTTGGGCTGTTAAGGCAGCAGTAAGCCCAACTGGTATCAAAGGAATAGATCCAATTGGAGATGAGAGTGACCAGAATGCCCTCTAACAGATTGCAACTAAGGAAGAGCAAGTTGGTTACGGGAAAGTGGTTAAAAGGAGAGAAGGAAGCATGGGAAGGGCATCTGGAAAGTAGAATGGAAAATGGCTCTTGGGAGAGAGTGAGACCTCTCGAACGTCTCACACTATCAGTCCTTTACGTTTATTGTCTTTAAGTAATTCTGAGTTCTTGTAATCTTTTATAGTCGTTAATTTCTTCGTTGCGTGTAATTGACTCTGTAGTTACTTGCATTTGATTAATATAAAGAAAACTCTGGGTTTCTAGAACCAAAATCCTTGTTCATTGTGTTAAATTCTGTATTTGGAGGAAACAACCTTATCAATTGGTATCAGAGCTCTGATCTTGGAGCTCTGTGGGATGGTCAGTACTCGAAGGATGGATAATCGTTTGGAGATTGTAGAAGAGGGGCTGCGCAGAAACAACATTCGCCAGGATGAGATGGCGAGAAGGCTAGAAGCAACGGAGGCAGAAGTGACAGAAATCATTCGAAGGCTAGATGGGATGGCAGCTAGGGGGAGGAGCCGTTCCCGAAACCGGGAAGAGGAACTTGATGAACAGGGGTCCGACGTAAATGGAGGAAGGGTAAACAGAAGGGTTAATATGAATCCTCCGATAACCAGACGCTTGGAGCTTCCCTTATTCTCTAGAGACGACGCGTTTGGATGGGTGATTAAGGTGGAACGCTATTTCACCATTAATGAAATGGCTGAGGACGAGAAACGGGCAGCTGTGCTAGTGTGCCAGAAGGAGAAGCCCTCCATCGGTATCACTGGTGGGAAGTCAGCAACCCAAACGGGAATTGGGGAATTTTCCGGCGAGAAATACTGAGTCGATTTCATCCCGAGGCGTTGGACAATTCGTATCGAGCTCTATACACCCTCAAACAAATTAGGAACATAGGGGAATTCCGAGCTGAGTTCGAAAAAGTTGTGGGAGCCTTGCGTTTAGAAGATGAAGATCTATTAAAAGGGGCATGGTTGAATGGTGTCTGTGGCAGCGTCAGGGAGGAATTGTTGATGTACCCTAACTTTCGATTGGCAGAGATGATGAAATTCTCGTTGAAAATAGAGAAAAGAAATGCTGCATGGAGAGAAGAGGGCTGGGCGGTGAGTGCGAAGCATTGGGCCTCCAATCCCAGTCGCAGTAACTTGGGCCCAAGAATGGGAACTGGCCCAAATGACAATAAGGGATGAGGAAGTCAAGGTGTGGGCTCTAATAACTCAAACCGCACCTCCTTCACTAACCCGAATACCACTATGGCCTCAACGCACGCGGGTTCTGGTGAGAACCCTAAAGAAGGGTCGACGGCCAAGTCATCTACCTCCGTCAACGGCAGAAATCCGACAAAGAGCTTCGGAGGTCAGGGACGCAGGCTCTCGCAAGCAGAGTTGCGCGATAGGAACGATCGAGGGCTATGTTTCAAGTGCAATGAGCGTTGGAATCCCACCCACCGCTGTCAAATCCATCAACTGATTCTACTATTGGTGGACAATGAAGATCTGGAGGAGGAGGTTGTGAACGACAAGGTAGACGAGCTGTTGACGACACCTGTCATCACGGTGGAGAACGAAGAGGACAAGGAGCTACAACTTTCGATGAACAGTCTCCTAGGGCTCACTTCAAACCAAAACTTAAAGGCTTGGGGAGAAATATCGGGTCAGAGGGTCGAGGTAATGGTTGATTGCGGAGCTTCAAGTAATTTTGTGAGAGCTTCTGTTGCTAATCAGCTGGGCTTGTCTATAACAGAGACGTCCGTGTATCAAGTGGTAGTGGGAAATGGCCATAAGGTACAGTGTCATGGGGTGTGCAAGGCTGTAGAATTAAAGATTCAGGAGGCTCGGATTAGGCAAGATTTGTATTTGTTTGAGCTTGGGGGAGCTGATGTTGTTTTGGGTTTGGAATGGTTGACCCAATTGGGGACATCAGGGAAAACTTCAGGGATATAACCCTTCGGTTTGAACAGCATGGTCAGGAGGTACTGATTAGAAGAGATCCTACTCTTTCCCGATCTGAGGTTTCTTTCAAGTCAATTGTAAAGGCCCTGCAGGACCAGGGGGAAGGCTATTTTCTGAGCACAGGGAGGAACATTGGAGAAAGTGAGGGGACTAGCTGGGACGGTTTGGATGCATTGTTGTTGGAATATCAGGACTTGTTTCAGGCGGCTAGTTCACTACCACCCCAGAGGTCTTGTGACCACGCCATCAACTTGAACCCGGGTAGTCAAGTACCATCTTTGCGTCCATACAGGTACCCCTATTATCAGAAAACAAAGATAGAAAAATTAGTTGCTGAATTAATGGGCAACGAGTGGATTAGACACAGTACCAGCCCCTATTCGAGCCCAGTTATATTGGTAAAGAAAAAAGATGGCAGTTGGCGAGTGTGTGTAGATTATCGAGCTTTAAACAAGCTCATAGTCCCCGATAAATTTCCAATTCCGGTAGTGGAGGAACTGTTTGATGAGTTGGGAGGGTCTAAAATTTTCTCCAAGCTGGATCTTAAATCTGGTTATCACCAGATCAGAATGAGGGAAGAGGACATTACCAAAACCGCGTTTCGTACGCATGAGGGGCATTACGAGTACCTGGTAATGCGTTTCGGGTTGACCAATGCACCCTCCACATTTCAGGCCCTGATGAATGAAATCCTACGCCCTTTTTTGAGAAAGTTTGCTTTGGTCTTTTAGATGATATCTTAATTTACAGTAAGCACCAGGAAGAGCATGAGGTACATCTGAGAAGTGTTTTTGAGGTGCTACGTCAGCAGCAGTTGGTGGTTAATAAAAAAAAATGTTGCTTTGGAAGTGATCATGTGGAGTACTTGGGACATATCATCTCACACAAGGGCATAAGTGCTGATCCGAATAAGTTGAAAGCAATGTTGAATTGGCCTGTACCGAAAACTGTGAAGGGATTAAGGGGATTTTGGGGCTTGACTGGATACTATCGACGATTTGTTAGAGATTATGGCAAAATAGCCAAACCTCTCACCAATTTACTAAAGAAGGACGGTTTTCATTGGAGTGCTGAAGCAGAAGCAACTTTTGAGCAGTTAAAGATCTGTATGACTACTGAACCCGTGTTAGCCTTGCTGGATTTCAATAAAACGTTTACAGTGGTCACAAACGCATCAGGTAAGGGTGTTGGGGCTGTCCTTATGCAAGATAACAAACCCTTATCATATGTCAGTCAGGGGTTCTCCCCTAGGGCCCAAAATAAGTCAGTCTACGAAAAAGAACTGATGGCAATTGTCTTTGCCATTCAGAAGTGGAAGCACTATCTCATGGGGGAGGCATTTCATAGTCAAGACTGATCAGAAAATTTTGAAGCACTTGCTGTCACAGAAGGTGTTAGCTGAAGAACAGCAAAGATGGGTGTCAAAATTAACCGGGTTTGATTTTGAAATTCATTATCAACCCGGACGAGAAAATCAAGTGGTAGATGCACTATCCCGCCAAATGCAGTTCACAACAATTTCCAGGGTGCAATTGGTGGATTTCGAGGCACTTAAGCAGGAAGTACAATAGGACACCAGATTGAAGACCATTGTGCAAGATCTGATTGCCAACCCAGAGGCACATGTGGGTTTCGAGCTGAAGGAATGGAGGTTGTTCTACCGGAACAGGTTAGTCATACCTAAGAACTCTAAACTGATTTCTCTTCTTCTCAAAGACTATCATGATTCGTGTTTGGGTGGGCACTCTGGTTACCTCCGTACCTATAAGAGGTTAGATGGGTTGGTGTATTGGGAGGGGATGAAGCGTCACATCAAGGATTATGTGGCAGCCTGTGCAGTGTGTCAGCAATGTAAGGCTCAAAATCTCAATCCAGCAGGGCTTATACAGCCTCTTCCTATCCCCACTAGTGTGTGGTCTGACATCTCAATGGACTTTGTGGGTGGGTTGCCTAAAACCATGGGGGTCGACACCTTATTTGTCATTGTGGATTGTCTGACTAAATACGCCCATTTCTTTTTTATTAAGCACCCCTACACAGCCAAGGAGGTGGCTGAGTTGTTCATTAAAGAAGTGGTAAAGTTGCATGGGTTCCCTTTAACAATCGTTTCAGATAGGGACAGGGTGTTCCTCAGCTCTTTTTGGGCTGAGTTATTCAAAAGTGTGGGAACCAAGCTCAATTACAGTACCGCTTATCACCCGCAGTCCAATGGGCAGACGGAAGTCGTGAACCAGTGTTTAGAGGCTTATCTCCGATGTTTCTGCAGTTCCAAGCCGAGGTAGTGGCCTAACTGGGTCCATTGGGCTGAATTTTGGTACAACACCACTTACAAGGATTCAATGGGAATGACTCCTTTTAAAGCTTTATATGGGAGAGATCCACCTACTCTATTTCGTTGTGGTAGTTTTGTTCCATCAGTGGATGTTGTGTCTTTGTAACTAGTGGAGAGAGATCGGATTTTACATGATTTACAACAGAATCTGCTGCTAGCTCAAGACCGGATGCGGGTTCATGCCAATCAGCGAAGAAGGGAGGTCAATTTCGCAGTGGGTGACTTGGTTTACCTTCGATTGCACCCTTATCGGCTTAAGTCCATTGCTAGGGGTGTAAATGAGAAGTTAAGCCCCCGCTATTATGGTCCGTATCCAATTGTGGAACGTATTGGTACAAATGCGTATAAAATTCAATTACCTGAGGGTTCTAGGGTGCACCCAGTTTTTCATGTGTCTTTCCTGAAGAAAGCTGTCTCTCCAGTTCCTCAAGCACAGCCTTTACCTTTGGCTCTAAATGATGAGTGGGAGCTACAGCTGGAACCTGAATCATTGCTATAATGGAGACATTCGAACACTGGCACGTTACAAGTTTTAATTAAATGGCAACAATTACCTGACTTTGAAAATTCTTGGGAGGAGTTTCAACTCATCAACCATCAATTTCCACACTTCCACCTTGAGGACAAGGTGCTTAAAATGGGAGGGAGTATTGATACGAACCGGCCCATTAAGGTGTATAGAAGAGATAAGAAGAGGGGAAGTTGGGCTGTTAAGGCAGCAGTAAGCCCAACTGGTATCAAAGGAATAGATCCAATTGGAGAGGAGAGTGACCAGAATGCCCTCTAACAGATTGCAAGTAAGGAAGAGCAAGTTGGTTACGGGAAAGTGGTTAAAAGGAGAGAAGCAAGCATGGGAAGGGCATCTAGAAAGTAGAATGGAAAATGGCTCTTGGGAGAGAGTGAGACCTCTCGAACGTCTCACACTATCAGTCCTTTACGTTTATTGTCTTTAAGTAATTCTGAGTTCTTGTAATCTTTTATAGGAGTTAATTTCTTCGTTGCATGTAATTGACTCTGTAGTTACTTGCATTTGATTAATATAAAGAAAACTCTGGGTTTCCAGAACCAAAATCCTTGTTCATTGTGTTAAATTTTGTATTTGGAGGAAACAACCTTATCATATTGCAATCCAAGAATTGAGATCAGAGCCCAACAGACTAAGAATTATGCAATCAAACACTGTGATTTAAGTCTACTCCATGTATCACTCAATAATTATCAGAAAGAAGGGGAAAATCTACCTATGAAAATCAAAAACTATAAGAAAGAAGAAAATGCAAATAACAGAAAGAAAAGAAATGAGGGAAGAGAACTCCCTGAACTCCCTAAGGAGAATAAACAGCATCAAGCAGCCTGATCTCTGCTTCCACCTCTGTATATTCAGGCTGTTGTGGTGTTCTTTCATAGAAGGGCTTCAGACGATGCCCATCACAGTAAATGTGCTCTCAGTCTGTTTATCGCGCAACTTTTTCTTCTTTTGATCATTTCGTCCAACCTCATGAATAATATTCTGCATATTGAAAACAAAAGGAGGACTTTTTGGTACCCATTTCATCTTGGGTCCATGAGAGTTAAGATCAATGTTGGCAGGAAATTTTCTCATAATAAAGTTCTTTATATGATAGCATAAATGAGAAATGTGTCCTATCTTACCACAGTGATTGTATACAATGTGTGTGCAAGATGTCTTGTTCTTCCTAATATAATTAATTTCCTTTTTAGGACTGCGTGCAGACAGAATCAAATTAAACACATGATTAGAATTTTTATTAGTAGGCAAGTCAGAATCAACAAGTAATGCAGAATCCACAATCAAATCAGTATCAACATTATTATTCTCATCATGAATCACATTAATGCACGAAACTGAATGCTCAACCTTGACCCTAGAATGCTTCATGGCATCAAAGATACTAAAATGCACAATACTATCACCAAATTCTAAGGAAAGAGTACCAGTATATACATTTATCTTAGTCTTAGCTGTTTTCATGAAAGGCCTTCTTAGAATGATTGGGGGCCTACTGTTAGGAGATTCACCTTCCATGTCTAAAACATAAAAATCAGCAGGGAAAATCAATTCATTCACCCTAACTAAAACATCTTCAATCAAACCAGTAAGGTGAGCACTACTCCTATTAGCTAACTGGATAACAACACCAGTGGCATGTAAAGGACCAAGACCAAGAGAATCATAAATAGATTTAGGCATAACATTTATGGCAGCACCTAAATCTAGCATGCAATCATCAAATTTATAATTTCCAATAAGGCAAGGAAGAGTAAACGTCCCTGGATCATTAGACTTCTCAGGCATGGGCTGGATGAGTGCAGAAACATTTCGGCTCACGCTTACTAATTCGTCCCCCTTCAGCTGCCTCTTGTTGGTACATAACTCCTTCAGGAACTTGGCATATTTAGGAATATGCTTGATTGCTTCTAAGAGAGGAATATTAATTGCAACTTTTCTGAACGTCTCTAGGATCTCCTTCTCTTGTGTTGTCTATGGCAATTTCTTGGATTTGATGGCTCTCTGAGGGAAAGGAAGAGGAATGAAAAACTCAGGCTCATGATGACCTTGCTTCTCTTGCATTGTCTCCTCTTTTTCTAATGTTGGTTCAGTCTCAAATGCAGCTTGCTTGGACTCTTCTAGTTGCTTGTCAAATGCAGCTTGCTTTGGCTCTTCTCGTTGCTTTCCAGACCTCAGGGATATAGCACTAACATTCAAATTTCCCTTTGGATTTGGAACTGTCTGGGAAGGAAGGGAACCGGGCCCTTGAGGTTGGGTCTGGCTCAAAGAAGTAGCCAATTGCCCGATCTGAGTCTGTAAGTTCTGAATTGATGACTCAGTCCGCTGTTGGAATTGCTTATTACTAATGGCAAGCTGCTTAACCAAATCTTCTAAAGAAGGACCACTAGTGGGCTGTTGCGGCGTTGGTGGCTACTATGGAGGTGCAACAAGTTGGAAATTCTACCTCTGCTGTTGAGGTATGAATTGCTGCCTCTGTTGGTACTGGTTCTGATTCTGGTTTTGGTTCCACTTCAAGTTGGGATGATCCTTCCAGCCAGGGTTATATGTGTTAGAGAATGGGTTGTACTGTTGTTGCTGCTGGTACTGTGGTTTACCAGGAAAGACTCCTGTTGCAGCAACTATTTGGTCTACTGGAGGGGCACCTTCTTGTAGACTGGGGTAAGCATCAGTAGGTGTAGCGGGTTGCCGCAAATACTGCATGAGTTGCTCACCTTTGGAGTGGGAGTGGGAGGTTGCACTATCTGCGTCACAGCCAACTGTCTCACCAGTGAAGTCAGCTCGTCAAGCCTATTCTCTATTCTTTGATTATCTGTGCTCGACGCCGCCGCTGCTGTTACTACTGAATTCTGGATAGGAGATGCTTGCACTTGGAATACTGCACTACTATTAGCTCTAGTGCCAAATTGCTGAGCATTAGCTGCCATATCTGCAATCAACTCTTTTGCCGCAATAGGTGTTTTATTGACCAGGACTCCACCATTGGCTGCATCCAAAAGGTTTCTATCCATAAGAAACAAGCCTTCATAGAAGTAGATAATCAGCAATTGCTCTGAAATCTGGTGATGAGGACAGCTTGCACAAAGTCTTTTAAATCGCTCCCAGTACTCATGCAAGTTCTCCCCATTTGTTTGTCTTATGCCACTTATCTTCTTTCTGATTGAAATGGCTCTCGAGGAAGGGAAAAACTTCTCCAAAAACAATCTGGCCATGTCATTCCAAGTCTCGATAGATGAAGGTTGAAGGTAGTACAGCCAATCCTTAGCTTCTCCATCGAGGGAAAAAGGAAAGACTCTCAGTTTGACCTGCTCCTCATCAATTCCTTGCGGTTTCATTGTGCTGCAGACTACATGAAACTCCTTCAAATGCTTATATGGATCCCCACCTGCAAGACCATGAAACTTGGGAAGCAAATGGATAATACCAGACTTAAGTTTAAAACCAGTATCAAGATCAAGATAACGAATGCAAAAAGGCTGATAGTTAACATCAGGTGCAACCAATTGCCTTGAGCTTCTATTATCCATTTTTTTTTTTTGAATTAATGACAGTACAACTAGAAAAAGTAAAATCTACTATATTAAAAAACGTTATTTATATTTAAACTACAGTAGAAATTAGCCAAAATAAAATTAGAAACAGTATTGAACAATTTTTAAAAATTATGGGACAACCACAAATAAAGTTTTACCCTATCTAAGAACTAAAAAATAAAAAATAAAAACATTTCAAAAAATGAAAAGTGATCTAAACAATGGAATTTGGCGAAAACAGTGTGGGCCTCACACTATGAGTGAGCATTTCTTAGAATACTAGTATCCTTCAGCTCACAAAAATTCAACCCAATCGGAGCAAAAACAACAATTGCTGAAATACCCGATATGCCCTGTCGCGACAAAAACTTCCTAAATTTTAAAAGATCAAATAAAAAAAATTAGGAAAGAATAAAATAAAAGGAAAGACGGAGCAAAAGGAAATAAAATAAAAATAAAATAAAATAAAAAAATAAAAAAGGAATAAAATAAAAAGAAGAAGAAAGAATTAAGAATAAAAGAAAACTAAATCTAGGATACCAAAAAAAAAAATAAATCTAACAAAATCTAATCTAATCTAATCTAATCAAACAAAACATTATATAATCTAACAAAATTTTAACAAAACTAGTCTAATAAAAGAAAAAAAAGAATAAAAAAGAAACAGAAAAATCAAAACGAAAATTGGAGAAAACAAATTTTTTTTTTACAGAAACAGAAAAACGAAAAATTAAAAAAAAAAGAACAAGAAGAAACAGAACAAGAAAACAGAAAAATTACAGAAAGAACGCTATTGACGTGCAGATTCCCCGACAACAGCGCCAAATTTAACATGTGCTGTCGAACCCACGCAAATTACCGAGCTTTAGGTTTGTAGTGATAGGGCAACTCAGATCGTCTCCCAAAGAACCTGCTAGAAATCAGAAACGCTCTTATAAAATATAATATAAAAGGGGAAAGGGGATTTTGTTGATTTGAAATTTAAATAAAAACAGATTTGAAATTTGGATTTAAAAATCAGAATTAAAAAGCAATCAACCTAAGGAATCAGGATTCATTAATTTATTTCGTCATTGGATAAAAATATAATTATCAATTCGTGATTAACCCTAATTGAATTCGGAATCCTCAAATTCAATTGGAAACCCTCTCTAGACTATCGCCTAGCGTTTGGTTGAATACAGTATCTCAACTATGTGATCGCAACAGTTTTGATCTGTTGAACTTATCTTCATCGGGTAAATTAATCTGACCATTAAATCTAATGATCAATTTTCCCTAGGAAGTATGGGGTGTAAGATAGATATACTGAAACCAGGGCAGACCCTATGATGGGGGGCGAAATTAAAAAATATTATATTTATAAAAAAAAGGTGCTTACAATGCAATATAACAAACATTAAAAAAAAAATCATTAATTTTTATTAAGATATAATATTATGTCTACCTTTTTTCATGTCAACTTTACCTATTTCTTTCTAATACCATTACATTACAATCTCAACCAACCTTCACCATTTATTTCTCCTTCTACTGTTAGTTGAGATTGTGATCTAACGATTATGGGGAATATAGATAAAGTAAGCATAAAAAAGGTAGGCATAATACCCTATACATTTTTATTTTATTGAAGGGTTTCATCAAAATTCATTCTATTCCATTCCAAAGGACTATTTATAAAGTCTTTTACTCTATTTGTACTAAAGTACACCACTTATTTTGAGTTTTTTTTTTTTTTTTTGCTTTAATGTTATGCCAAATTTATTTTTGAACCTTCAATTATTTAGGAATAAAGGAACACATAAATAGAGTTGTAGGCAAAAGAAGAAATTGAATCAGATAACAGAAATCAAACAAAATTTTGTCGAGTCCCTAGAAAATCATGTGAAATTATAGAGTTATTACTTGTGGTACATTGTGGGTTAGGATATTTGGGGAGAATGAGGTACATGTTGTTGTAGTTGATATTTTATCTTTTTCTTTTATAGCAATTTTTTTGTTATGTGTAAATGATCCGGTGATCACCAGCAAACCCCGACTAATCTAGATTCAAAACGGGTAGGACCAAAAAGACAGAAAAACTCTTTCTATCACGTTTTTAACACTTCTGCGTACCCAAGGCTCAAACTCAAGACCATTGATTAAGTTGGAACAACCCATATTTTAGTTGATCCACGTGCTTGATGATTTTTCTTTGTGAGCTGAGGTAGCTGTGGTTGGGTGAGGGATATGATTTTCTTTAATTTAGTTTTATTTTTTACTTTGAGGGACAACCTAACTATTAGAATTAATAGTCTACTAATATTATAAAAATACTATTTAATATATATAATAATAAGAAAAATCAAAATTTAGGGGGGGGGTGGCCACCAACCCTAGCCCCTCCCTGGGTCCGCCCTTGACTGAGACCTTAGTCTTGCGCCTCCAACGCAATATGGTCGCCTCTCTCACTCTTTTCCTTCTCAAGCGCATCGTTTTGTATTTCTTCCTCCTCTCTTTTGTTTTGAACCCAAACACTCGGCCTCCCACCTTGTTCCATCGCCTACCAAGCAGTCAAGGGATCAGGAAACTGAGAAAAAGGTGTTCTTCGCTTCTATTGGAGGAGATAGTGTGGATCACCGTTGGAGGCACTTGGGGTGGCTCAATCCTCATAGTGTGACTAGATCTAGATCAAAAGCGTCAAAGGTATGGGCTTTTGATCTCTCCCCTATTTAATTTTTATTGAATGCTATCATTATGTGTATGGACATATGTGTATCAATGTATATTCCACTGCATATTAATTTTAAATTACGTCATATAAAGAACCAATTTAACTCAAAAGCTTAGGCTGTTCGGGGAGAGCCTTTTTAATGGTTTATATTATTATCTAATATATTCCCTCACACAAGAGCCCTTTAGGCTTGAAGCATGGATTTTGCAGAGTACCAATTTTTGGTTTACCTTGTGCTTTTTACTTATTTGATTTACCTTGTGCTTTTTACTTAATTTCACTAGAAAATGGGAACGGTGAAGATCGAACTCGTGACATTGTGATCTCTGAAGCTCTGATACCGTATAAATTCATCAACCGATTCAAACCGCGGTGATCGAACCAAAAAACTGATAACCGAAAATCGAAAAATTGAAAACCGAAAAAAATCGCAAAAATTAATTGGATTGGATCTATTTTTGGTTTGGTTGGTGAAAACTGATCCAATCCAAACCGATCCAATAATTTCCCAACCCTACCCTCTATCTACTTAGGCCTTTTCCAATCGTAGCCCAAAAATCATATAGCAAAATTTTAAACTCAAGACCCATTAACCCATCATGTTGGAGAAAGTGGGTTTTTGCTTTATCTATGTTATGCTTTTATTTTTGGGGTAAGATACATTATAAATTTTTATGACATGAGTTATTGTTGTACAATAGCTCCTCTATAGAATGAAAATTTGGATTACTTTGTACTCAGGCAATCACATTGTAAATTTTTTTGTTGGAGGTAAAAGATGGTAATCTTTGTTGTTGTAATATATTGAAAATTAGATTATCGATTGCACAATAATTATCGTACAAACTTTACAAAGTCAATACATAAAAAGATATGTTATTTGCACAACAATCATCATACTAATCTTAGGCTTTTTTAAAAACCGAAAAATCGATCCAATTCAAACCGAATAAAATTGGATTGGATCAGATTTGAAAAAAAATTCAAACCGAATGGACAATTATATGATCAAACCGAAAGGATTGGATCAGATATTTTTGTTTCCAAAACCGGTACAATCTAGACCGCGAACACCCTCAGTATAAAGAACCAATTCAACTAAAAAATTTAAGTTGTTCAGTGATGACCATTCTGATTATTTATATTATTCTCTAACACATATCATCTTTGTGCATGCGAACCTTCCCTTCATCACACTTATGCAATAGCCACTACATTCAACAAACAATTTGAATAATAATAAAAAAAAAAACAGAACCTTCAAAGCAGCCCCTAACCCAAGTTGCCTTGTTCCTTACCCTCATCACCAAAATTAAAGAAACGATAAAGAGCTAAAAAATTCACCTAATTGGTCCCTCATCAAGGGCCGCTAGTCATCCACTCCCAAGTTCTCCACTGCCTTCAATTCCTCAAAACCCACAGCTGCAACAGTGTCAATTGGTTGATTAATATTCGGCCCCTTCTTAAAAGCTTAAATTCAACACGATGTGGGAAAAAGTTCACCCGCAATGGTTTCGCTGGTAAGGTTCTGGACATATGTGTGGAATGATGAGGGGCATATGTGTGGATAGCGTCGGTTTTCTAATAAGAAGAAAAAAGAAAGAAAGAATCTATTCATACCAGTGTTATCAAACCCGGCCCGGCTTCGACCTGATCGGGATACTGGGTCACTGGTCGAACCGGTCGGTCACTGGTCGGATCGGTTGACCCGGAATATCTATGTAAATGTATATAATTATGAACATATAAATTCAATTACTATGTCAATTTAAATTGGAACTTAAAATCCGCCTAAACATATTTCTCAATGACATTGAACTCATATTTTTCAAATTCAACTACATTAAAAATGACATATGTCACAATCTCTTAATATAATTATTTCACAAATTGCTTCAGTATTGGAAGCTGAAATTTGAGGTCATTGTAGAAGAGTATAATAGCAAATAAGATTACAAAAAAAAAATTAAAATGAGTTCTACATTTTTTTTGACAAAAACAATTTTGGTTTTTTTTTTTTTTAAAAAAATGGATAACCCGACCAGGTCACCGGGTTTAGTCGGATTTTGACCGAATTTGACCGGGTCGATGCATGACCAGTCCAATGCTTGACTCGAACCAGTCTGATGATCGGGTCACTGAATTCCGGGTCGACCCGGCCGGGCCGGGCCGGGCCGGGTTTTAAACATTGATTCAGACCAATTCAATAAGGCAAAGTCTCGCGGATGAGACATTACACACTCTTAGTCATTTCCCCCCAATTTATGAACCCGTAAATACCAAAACAAAATCAATTTCATGCACAAAGGTTTCATCCTTATACGAAATCAACCATATTACAGTAATTTCTCTACAAAAGAGTCAGAATTCTATTTGGACCATTCGTGCATCACCTCCTATATAAAACAAGGGGACAAAAGGATATTAGATATTTGACTTTTGAGTTGTTAGAAATCGTGGTTGAAATTAAATATGTGTATTTAAAGTTTTTGAGACTTTTTTTTTTTTTTTTTGGAGGTTACAAGGAATTGAACACAACACCCTACACTACACACACTCTTAACACACACACCCCACACCACTAGGCTAACCCTAGTGGTGCAAGTTTTTGAGACTTAAATGTAATGTTTATGGTGCAATTGGACCATTATAAACGTCATGTATTTGAATGTTTGTCGTAGATGATCCAAGAAGGTATTATTTATGAATTACAAAGTTATTTGTCATTTATTTTTATTTTATTTTTTATAACAAGTTATTTGTCATTTAGGATAGGCATGTATGTGAATACTTTTCCTTCCTTATAGTTCTTAAATTTGTATCAAAGGTTGATGCATGCTTGACCATTGGATTTCTAAACCCATTGACCTAGTGTAACATGTTGGAAATAATTCGTATAGTTTTAGAATCTTGATTCAAAAACTTGTATCAGTCTTGTGTTAAACCGCGTGTAATAACCTAACGTTTGGGAATATCCCTTTTTATTGGCCTCTAGAATTAGGAATCAATGTGGAGTCACATGAATGGCAAAAAAATAAAAATAAAAAGAACACCCTTGAAATTTAGCATTTGAAGTATTAACTTTAGTATTCGTGAACAATATGTTAGTGAGAAATGGTAACGTGAGTTGACCTTAAAAGTGACAAATAATCCTCTTAAGATATGGATAGTCATAATAATGGCGAATGAGTAACCATTTGTTTGACGAATGAAAACAAAAATGGCAAGAAAACACTTTTTCTCTTTTCTTAATTTTATTTAATCAAAAATAATCGCATAACAAATAGACAAAACATAATAACAAAAGGGTAAATAACTAATAATTATTGAAAAATCCTAAAATATAAAAAAGCCCAAATAACAAAAGGATAAATGACTAACAATTATTGAAAAACCCTAAACTATGGAAAAACCCAATCCAAGTCAGTCAGCTCAGGTGCATCATCCTCCCCCGCTAGGAAAAGATTCGTCCTCAAATCTGCTTCGTCTTCATTGATATCAACTTCCTTAGGTGGTAACTCAGGTGACAACTCTTCTAGTATAATATCACCAAATTCTCTAATTAAGATTAGGACTTGTGAATGCTATTTTTTGATATGCTTGATACGTTCATCTGCATTCGTATTAAACTGGTTGGAAACTAGAAATATTGCGAGTTCTAAGGGAGTAAATGGACAAAACCCATAAACTACTGCAAAAGCACTATTGCCTGCAATTTGGTTCAATGATCGCATCTGTGATCCGTCATAGGAAAATTCTGTTTGATGTAACAGCAAGTCTCATTGCCCCTGACAATCTCCAATTAAACTTCTACCAAAAGTTAAATCTTTAGCTCCATGGAGCATAAGGTTGTTATGCTTGTTGTCCCCAAATTTATAATACTGCTTGCAAACTAAAGACTTCTTGAATGAAGGATCATTCTGCATGATATCTTTGTGTAGAACTTCCTCTTTGTCAGAGATATTAGAATTTCTAATAACTGACTTTCCACCAAAATCACTACAAGAGATTTCTTCCACCTTTGGATTCTCATCGTCTTGCTCCCAATCATACTTGTCATAGATTGGGAACTCATCATAAACTAGAGCATCCACAATAGGATTCTCATCATCTTGCTCTTCATCAGATTCATCATAGATCGGGACCTTCAGCTCTTCTGTCAAGTCTCTGATGTCAAAGACCCTTTCAACGGTGTGTAACCCATCGATAAACTCATCTGGATGAGTGGTGCCTTCGAATTTCAGGATCTCAATCTTCACCCCAATACTAGCAAAAAAGGATTTGTCGCTAGGTTGATTTTGTCCTTGTCGCTCCTAGTTCCAGAATGGTTTTTTGCTCATTTCCTCTACATGAGATGATCTTTTAGACTCTCTTCTTTCATATGACTCGTCCAACTGTGTTAGGGAAAGCAGTTGTTCGAGCTCCAGAATTCATCTATCTTGTTCTACCATTGTAGCGGCCATTGCAGCTACAATTATGGTGTCTTGCGCGTAAATGTGTGGTCGTCCACTGTCACCGTTAAGGGTGTTTCCATGCCCTCTACCGCTACTGTCGCCTTGACCCCATTGTCCACGACCTCGACCTCGACCGCCATTGTTCTGTTTAGCAATTTATGTGACAACCAGAGCTCTGGTTACCAAATAATGTTAAAGCAGTAACCAATTGGCTAAACAGAAAGAAGAACGAACACAAGGATTGCAAGAAAATACTATTTCTCTTTTCTTAATTTTATTTAACCAAAAACAACACCATAACAATAGGGTTGTCTAACCCTTAAATAAACAAAACAGAATAACAAAAGGATAAATAACTAACAATTATTGAAAACCCCTAAAATATAAAAAAGTCCAAATAACAAAAAAGTAAATAACTAACAATTATTGAAAAACTCTAAACTATGAAAATGCTGAATCCAAATCACTCAACTCGAGTGCATCACATAACCTTAAAGAATTGAGCCAAGAGGACACCCAGTTGGCCAAATCAACGCGTCCCAACCTTTTATACCACAATGCCTCTTGGTGTTGCTGGACTCCTATTTAAATGTGCAATTGCACAAGTCATAGCTAAAAAAACTTTATGCAACCTCTTACCCCCAAGATAAACACAGCTTAACTACTTAAAATGGGTAATTAATGTGTATGTTAATGAAATCTACTAATGGCTGAAGGGGCTTGTGAAATTTTAAATTCCGAAACTTATGGCTTTCTAAGGCATGCTTATGGATGCCTTTTGCTTATGGTATGTGGGGGTGATGTGCCGTGGCACTGATAACATTTATGTATAAGCCCGATAGGGGGACGTGGATCATTACACTTGTCTCGTACAAACCATGAAAAGAAGAGGTACAAACTTCTAATTTAATTCTTTTTCGTATATTGAATAACAAGCCGCATTTGAAGAATTACAAAAAGGAGTCCATCAAAATTACAAAGTTAATCTCATCTTAAAAAAAAAAAAAAAAAAAACATTTCGAAATCCTATTTTAAGCAAGGAGTGGGAGGAACTCAAGATTAATAAAGAAATTCTTGGAGTAATTAATGCTACATTTTTTGTGCTACTTATTTATTACATAAATATGCATCTACATCCTTCAATTAACAGTCTTGCAAATCTTTCGAAAAATAAATTGAGAACGTAGAAAACATACTTGTCAAGCTTATGATAAGAAAGGACATTTTGCTTGAAAAAAAAGGTATTTTTGACAAAACCAATTTGAGTAACAGACCCAGACTTTTCATATCCTGCTTTTATTATGATAAGAAAGGACATACTGCATGCACAATGTTAGAAAAAAGAAAAGAAACTTAATTTGCTAAGTGTTAAGAAAATTTGAGTTTCCCAAAAGGGAGAGAAAGAAAAGTAACTGGGAGAGCTTAGAAACATTCAAAAGGGAAAAATGTGATTCATTGCCATCACTGGGTGAACATTTCTGGTATAGCTTTGCCAACATCTATAGCTAGCTTAGCAAAACAGGCAGAATGAAATGAACTATAAGCAAAGAGAACCAACGAGGGAATTGTTACAATTTTTTTTTTCCTTTCATTTTCTTTTTCCATCTAACGTCACAGAACAGCAGTAATGCATGAAATCAAGGCCCGCCACTTGTAGACTTTGACCTGAAAACGCATACACTGCCTGGAATCTTTTTTCTTTTTTTTTTGGGGTACATTTGATCTGAATCTTTTTAATCAACTATTTACACGCACGGCAACTTATATCCACTCAGACGTGAAGCTAGCCCTTCGCGTAGCTCACATTTATAGTACTCTCTGTTTTGTCTGGCTGAATGATATAGTTCAGAACTTGCTTATACATGTAATACAAGTACAACAAACATTAAAGATGTCCATTTCACAGCCCCAAGACAACCTGCGGAAGCTGCAAAAAACAGGGATATCAGTCTACGAGATACAATATTTCATGCACGTTTGATGAGTTACCAGATGCTCTAAGAACTTTAAACAATCATTCAGCTCATAAGAGAATTTTTCATTGTGTGGTTGCATATACAGTTAAGACTCAACGTACAATGACATCCTCAAGTTCCAAAAGCTCAAGCCATACAAAGAACAAGGGAGCGAACGATTATAATCTTATGTTGGAATGGTAAACTCAAGATAATACTTAAGTATTGGCAATCACCATTTCAAGGTCTATGCCTAGGGTATGCGTCTTCATGAACAATTTGACTAGAGGAAAGAAAAACCAAAATAAAGTGAAAACAGAAACAGTGGTAGAGTCTGTATGGTCCTAGCGAGAAACAGTGATCATAAAGATGTGAAAGAATTTTTTTTCAGGACGCCAATGGAGGGGGAATAGTTTGAGATTATACAGAATGTGAAGTTTCCTCCTTTCCAACTTCACTTTAAAGCTGAACTTCATCGAGCTAATCATTTCTAATTTTTTATAAACTGAGTAAACAAAACTCAATATCAGGATAGACGATGAATGGTATTACAAAAAGCACAAGCAATTTTTTTTTTAAAATCAAGTTGTCTCTAATTTAGAGTTAACATGTTAGCTCATGCAAATAACTATTGCTATATCATTAAGCATACTCACATGAAGATGGTGATGGGCCATGAAAAAGTGTGTTAGAATGTTCTGCAGATGGTTCATTCTTAGGAGGGGGCTCCACATGTGCAAAAGCTACATTTGGTAAAGGACTCAATGCGGAAACTGAATGAGAGACATGTGCTGGGGGTTCAACTCGTGGTTTTGGCAAGGCAGCAGGATGGTGTGGAGCAATAGTAGGGGCAACTGCAGGTGTTAGATGGACATATTTCTGAGTATTCCGTGTAGACCTCTTTCTACACCCAAATTGACAATTAGGAGGCTGAGCTTGAGAACTTCTCCCTGGAGCAGGCACACTTTTTGCAGCAGCAGGAGAACCAACCTTAGGTGGCATTGCACCTTCCCCATTTGTAGGTTCAGGTGTAGGTGAACTTGCAGGCAAAATATGGGAATTGTGGTGATGGTGGTGGTGGTGATGATGATGATGATGATGATTATGATGATGGTGGTGGTGGTGTGGATGAGGCAAAGGGGAAGGGGAAGGTGACCACACAGAGTTACTACCACGACTGCCATGAAGGGAGTGTTGCAAGATGGATGAAAGTCGAACCTGCTTAACCCTACCAAATTGAGTGTTATTCAAGCCAAGGTTCCTTGAATGAGGTCCCATGATGGTTTGCGCTAGTTGCTTTAGCCTCTCCTTTGATGGTGTAATCCCAATTGCAAGTAGGACTGACGATTGAACAATAGTGGGAGCAGCTACTGTAGAACCTTCAGAATTTGATAAGTTGACATACAAGTTCTGCATACCAACAAGGAAACCCAATCAGAATCAGCTTGATGTGACTAAGATAATCAGAAATCTTCTAAGTAACAAGAACAAGTAAATGTATATTATGTAGGGAATTCCCCAATTTAGGACATTTCAAAGTAAAGACACTAACAGACAAGCAAGATTGCTTACTTTTCATGCTATATGTTACAGGCAGAGATATAAATGGGCCAAATGCTTGAATAGTTTATACTAGATGGCCCAAGCCCATTCATTTAGACAGTAAATAAGTCAGTTGTGATTCTGTTAGGAGAATAGGACTTGTATTCTGTTGTATAGGTTAGGTATATAAGAGGGGGATAATGATTGTGAGGGGCATCCAATAAGATAGCAAGAATTGTGACTAAGAATCTTCTCAGTGTAAGGGTGCTGAACCCTTGTGAAGAGGAGAACCTCTTGTAACCATTGTTGATTGTATTCAATAAAGATTTCCAATTTTCCTTCATGTTTGCATTCTGTTTGCCTCTGTTATCAATCTTGCTTGCTGGATCAATTGGAGTGAAATATTAGAGCTGTAACAAGTGGTTCGACCTCCCAGATAAATTGAGAGGATTAGTTCTGTGGAAGCAAGAGTGGAGACTCTAGAGAAATCGATGGAAGCTTTGAGGAAAGAAACTAGCGAAACCAACAAGAAACAAGAATTCTTGGATGACATATACTTGTTAATCAAGAAAATGGCACAAACGAAGGGGATTGAGTCCTTTGATGAAGCAACCAAGAGCAAGGAAGACGGTAAGAGCACAACTTCCACTGAAGAGCCTTCATGTATGTCCAAGGTTGAGTTACCCAGTTTCGAAGGGCATGATCAATAGGGTTGGATTGCTGAGGCAGACAAATTCTTTGAGCTGCAGAGAATTTTGCCCTCAGAGAAGGTACAACTTGTGTTCGTTAGTACGGAGGGGAGCACCGTATATTGGTTTTGGTTCTTGAAGAAGGAAAAACCCAATCTAGATTGGGGAAAGTTAAGCAAGGCCTTGGTACATGCTATAGGTACATGCTATAAGGACCGGACTAGGGGGAGCATCTACGAAAGATTAGCAACTCTTTGGTGTATGAATATATTCAAGAATTTGAGATTCTTGTGGCAAAATTGATAGATGTTACTAATGAGCAGCTCTTGGAATATTTTCGGGGAGAGTTAAAGGCAAAAGACAGATATCGACAATTGTGCGAGGACCCATGACCCACAAGAAGTGATGTGTGCCATGGATTTGGCAAGAGATGTAGGAGGAGATGAAAGCACTGCGTGGGAGTGGTGGTTTCTGCCGCAAAATATTGGAGGGGCCAAATATGGGTTAGATTCGAAAGTGTTAAAGCTCAGGCGAGTTATACTTCGGGTGGGTCTACTCCAAACCCAAACTCCGAATCTACTAAATCTAATTGGATGCGACCCCACTCTATTAAACGAAAGCAAGAGTTTCCAAAGGGGACAAAACACATCACATATGGTGTCGTCTACGAACAAGGTACCAAATGGAACTCTATGCTCTACTCAATCTCGTAGAACTCGTCAGCTCACATATGATGAGTATCTCGCCAGGAAGAGGGTGTTGCTTCCACTGTGGTGTTCCCTTGAGTCCTAGTCACAATTATCAAGTTAAGAATTAACGACTCACTATACTATACGAAGGTGAAATGGAGGGAGAGGATTCAGAAGCAAGGTGAATCAAAGTCACATAACAAGAGGTTGGGAACATTGAGTTGGGGTTGGATCCTGATGGATCTCTCTTTGTATCAGTTGAAAGCATAAACTAACCCAAAACTGTGAAGCTAAAGGGAGTTTTAAGAGGAGAAGCAATAATGGTGCTAAAAGATAGTGGCGCTAGCCATAACTTCATTGGTTAGAGTGTGGTTTAGAAGCTAGATCTTCCAATATTGAAAACTCACTCATTTGGGTACACTTGGGGGACAAACAAAAGAAGCAATCGAGAGGGCGTTGTGCTCAACTCACACTTGATCTGGGCAGCCACACCATCAGAGATGATTTCTTTGTCTTTGATCTAGGAGGGGTTGATACTGTTTTGTGGATAGTTTGGTTGGAGACCCTCGAGGATAATAGGGTGAAATGGAGGACTTTGAGCATGATGTTTATTCACGAAACTCTGAATTTCTGGTTATTCCTTTTGACTCGACAAAAGCTTCGGCCATTTTCCAGTATGTTATGAATTCCATCAACAACCTTTCCTAATGAAGTTTGTCCTAGTTTTCTTTGATGACATTCAGATACGGTTAAACTCTTAAATGTATATAAGACGTAGAAATGTAGAAAGGTAGAGGCCACAGGTGCTGATTGAACAAAACTACATCAATCTAACCATCACAACCCACAAAAAAAATAAATGCATGGAAGTTTTGGGTGATTACGCAAGAGTTGGTTAAGTAGCATGCACCAAGGGGGGGAGACTCACAAGTAAGGAATTGGGAAATTGAGACCTTGGTTGGAAGAGAATGAAGCCTCTCCAATTGTTTCATGATTGTTCTTGTTTTGTAGTTACTTTTCTGAAATTTACATTTCTTGTTGATTAAAATTACTTGTATATTCCTTCATCAATATACAAAGAAATAGGTTTATTCTGACCAAAGACACTCATGTTTCTTTAATATTTCTGCTTTTGGGGTTGAGGTCTTAATCACATTCCCATCTCCGGCAAAACAAGGGCAGAGAATTTGGAACATCTAAGGTAACCACCGTAATTCAACACAAATCTTTTGCTAATAGAAAGAAATGCAATTTTGGAGAAAATTCTATTGATTACTTAGGTCATCTTATCTCTAAACATGGAATATTAGTGGATCCAAGGAAGATAGATGATGGCATGGTTATCTAACCCCAGCCCCAAACTATAAAAGGGTTCAGAGGATTTCTCAGGTTAATTGGATATTACCAGAGTTTTAACATAATTATGGAAGATAGCTAAACCGCTAACTGATTTGTTGAAGAGGGGGAATTTCCATTGGTTTCCCGAAACAAATGCAACCTCTGGAGACCTCAAATATGCCATACTGAAGCTCCAGTTTGGCGTTACCCATTTTTACCAAAGCATTTCCTATTAAGTGCGATGCCTCTGGAAAGGAGATTGGTGTGGCCCTTTCTCAAGACAAGCATTCAATTGCCTTTTTTAGCAAAGTTTTGGCAACAAAGCAGTGTATGAGAAAGAATTGACGATCATAATTTTGGCAATAGAACACTAGAGGCCCTACTTGTTTGGGTCGTTGAGTCCCTGTATTACAAATCAAACAAGTATAAGGTATCTTTTAGATCAGTGCATAACCATTCAAGATCAACAAAACTGGTCGGCCTGCCTCTGGGGGAATGAGATTGACATTGAATATAAGCAAGGGACAAGCAACAAGGTAGCTAACTCTTTATCTACATGTGGATAAAGAGCTCCAAATTTTGTCTAGACCCTACTATTAGCAAGATGTCACCAACATAGATGAGTAAGTCTGAAATATTTCTATGTTGTCCAAAGTGATTACTAACTTGAGGAAAGATCCTAATATTCACCCTTTTTATACATTGGAGGATGACAAACTTTTCTATAAGGGTAGGCTGGTATTATAGCTACCTCATCTTGGATTACACATCTGTTGCAGGAGTTACATGCATCACCAACAGGGGGCATGCTGGTGTTTTTCGCACATTAGAAGGTTAGCCCCTTCAAACTTTTGGCATGAGATGAAGGAGCCTGTGGCCTCATTTGTAGCATAATGCCCCATATGTCAGCGTAACAAATACCAAGTCAGCTCTCCAGCTAGATTACTATAGCTAGGAGTGGCAAAACAGGCTTGACTCGCCGAGTCAATTCGTTTAACCCACCCATTTTGGCGGGTTGAGTTGAAAATTTCAACCTGCCCCAACCAACCTTGTATTTAGGTGGGTTAAAATGGGTCAACCCAAGGGTCAGTTTTTTTGTTTGTTTTTTTTTTTATATAGTGTCAAGTATTTTATTTGTCATGTCAAACTTATATGATATCCAAATTTTTTATCTCGTACTTCTCTACAAAAGATAAAGAAGAAAACACTTGATTTATGACAAAGGTTATCCATATATGGAGGCATAAAAGAGTTCCTAGAGACTATTAGACTAAATAATAATATACATTGACTTAAGATTGGAAAAAATGAATGGAAATGTGAAATGGAATTAAATAACAATATAAAACTCAAAAAATAAGATTTATTTTTAAATTTGTAATTTTTTTATTTTTTAAACAGGTTGATCCACCAACCCGCCATAAAATGGGGAAAGTTGAACACTTTTAGAAGGCGGGACAACCCGCCTCGCACCTATTTTAGCAGGTTGGGACAGGTCTGCCCGCTTTGCCACCTCATTTCAATCACTTCCTATCCATAATGCAGTTTAGGAGGAACTCCGTATGGACTGTGGGACTGCCCAAATTCAAAGGGTTTGATGTCGTCTTGGTCATGGCTGATAGTCTGAGTAAGTATGCCCACTTTATTCTAATCAAACACCCGTACTTTGCCCGTAGTATATCTGAGGTTTTTGTCAAGGAAGTGGTTATGTTGCATGGTATTCCGATTTCAATTGTAATGACAAATATCCCACTTTTATCATTGGTTTTCGCCAAGAATTATTTTGCACTATCCTGAAACAGATGGGCAGACAAAAAATTCCAAACCTCACTCTTAAGACCTATTTGAGACGTTTTTGCTCGGAGCAACTTCAATCATGGGATCATTTCTGCCTTGGGCATAGAGCATCTGCACTTATGCTCAGTGTACTCCTTTTGAGATCATTTATGGCAGGCCTCCCCCTCCCTAACTCATTTCATACCTAGAGAGACTTTAATTGAGTCAGTGGCACCGGATTTGATGAGCATGAACAAGGCACTACGACAGTTCAAGTTCCACCTTGAACAAGCACAAGCACACATATCCCCCAAGGCCACACTCATAGGCAGCCCTCTTTCATTCAAGTTGGTGGCTAGGTTTATTTGAAGATCCGCCCTCAGTACTCAATTTCGTCTGGGATTCTCCCAAGCACGTTGCCCCCTACTATGACCTGTTTTTGATACTCAAGCAAATTGGGGCAGTGGCTTTCCAACTACAGCTCCCTCCTCAGGTTAAGGTGCATCCTGCTTTCATGTCTCTCAGCTTAAGAAGACCACTGATAACAATCCAGTAGAAGAACATATCCTAGAGGACTTTCAAGCGGCTGCTGACCATTACACTCCAGCCAAAATGCTTGCTGTTCACACCATCATCTAGCAGGATACCCCGTTGAAGCAGGTGTTAATTCAACCACAGAACCACCCAGCAGAACTGGGACCAATTCTCATGTTTACCCCCAATTTAGGACACTTTTCTCAGCACAAAATAAAGACACTAAGATACAAATGAGCCAAGAGCTTGGAGAGTACAGCCCAAGCCCATTCAGTTAGACAGTAAGTCAATTGTGATTCTGTTAAGAGAACAGGACTTGTATTCTGTTGTATAGCTTCGGTTTATAAGGGGTGACTACTGATTGTGAGGGGTATCGAATAAGATAGCAAGAATTGGGACTGAGAATCTTCTCAGTGTAAGGATGCTGGACCCTTGTGAAGAGGACAACCCCTTGTAACCATTCTTGATTTTAGATTTTCAATTTTCCTTTACGTTTGCATTCTATTTGTGTCTGTTTCCTATCTTGCTTGCTGGATCAATTGGGGTGAAAATTCAGAGCCTTAACACAATATATTATTATTTCTGCTTATGTAGTCCAACTTCAAACATAATTCACTTGTAACTGATAGAAATTCCACGACAGAATACACAAGAACTTGGTATTGACACATTTGACATAACATCAGAACTGAAGTTGACCATTAGAATAAAAGGTGTTAAAGAAATATACTATAAAACCATTAATATGATTTTTACCTAACAACTTAAGTTTTTAGGTTAAAATGGTTCTTTAAATGATATCAGAGTCTCTCTGACCAAGTGGACATGAGTTCGATTCTCACTGCCCCCATTCTATTAATAAATAATTAAAAAATCGTGAAATTTGTTAGCATAGGTAGGCAGATATGTGCATCGTCCACCCTTCAAGTTGAAATGGTTCTTTGCAGAAGATATACAAAATGATTACAATCAAGAACATACAACAAAAACAGTAAGAAAATAAATAATAATGACAAACCTCATAGGGTGACAAATCTAGTCCAGACTTTAGCTGACTCGTCATCTCATCAAAATTTGATTGTATTTGATAAATAGAGAAATTCAAAGTAAAGTTGAATAGTGTTTGCACTGTCTGCAGAGGAAACACATTCTGTTGTGGAATTATCGTGATCCCTCCCGTAAATTTCAGCATTTCAAAAGCGAAGGGTACCCCGAACAAGGATGGAGTGAGTAGGAGATATGATTGGCCCATAAACAGGTATTTAAATGATGCTCGTATCAAACTAATGGCAGCTGGAGACATTTCTGAATATTTATCATCTGGATCAACTGCAAACACAACTTTTGTGGTGTTTAACCCTGGTAAGGGATCTAGAGACAAGATAACCACCTGGTTTTAAAAAATAAGAATGACATCAATATATGTAATATTAATAAAGTTCATAAAAGGAAATTAGTGAGATAGGTACTTTGGAAGAAGGAACCCCTATCTCTTCAAAAATGTCATCAGAAAGCTGCCAGATGTTGTCTTCTAACAAAGAAACTGGCTTCTTGACAGAAAAGCTTGCAACAATGTCATGACCTGAAAAAGTAAAACAATGTCATTAAGTGAAAAGATTTCATAATCATGCTTATATCAGTAATAATATTACATCCCGTACCATAAAATCACATAATATATTGTAACACATAAGGTAAGTGCTTAGAAGCTTACCAATATACAATTACAAGGTTATCTTCACATATCACAAAATTGGAAGATAATGACCAACGATTAAACATAAAATGTTGCATTACAAAATATACATTGAATAGGCAACACTTATGCCTTCCATAGTCTCAGTAAATGGAAGTTGTCTCTTAAAAGTTACAATTGTATCAGACTGAGTATCAAAGTCAGCAGCATGTCAAAAGACACAGGAAAAGAATGCATCATAGGAACAAGACCAGCTCAGGAAGTGACAGAAGTGAACTCCTTCCAGTTGTCCACTTTCCAGGTAAAGATTACCATAATTGGATTTTGCAAGTAGTAAAATACAAACTGAATACCATATGTGGCTCCTAAATCCTGAATTTATCTTGACTCACAATATGTACTAATTATATTAATTTGATCAAAGGATAATTTAATACTATTATCAATGACAGTTGAAATAGTCAAGATCTAATGTAATAGTTATTGAAACAATAGGAAAATAGGAAACTTACATAAAATATGTAAGGAACCATAATCGAAATTTAAAACCCTTTGATATGAGACACTTGTAATGACCACAAAAGAGACATAACAGTACCATATCCAGGATAAAAACAAAAATATCTAATTTCTCAACCAAACAGTGCATGTACCAATACCTTTCCAGCAAATAACTTGTTCCCTTACTCTTTTCTTGGGAACAGAATTTCCAAAAGAATAAAATAAAGTAAATAGAGTCAAATAACTTGCATGCATCTCATCATATTAGTAGGAGTTACACATCAAAATTACCTATATAATAACACTATTGACACATGCGGGTTACTTATCATTGAGCCATTATTACCAGTAATTATTTTATTTAAATGGAATTCTAATACTTACATTTTTTTTTTTGGAAAACTCTAATACGTACGCTAATTCCCCTACACAGGAAGACATTAAAACACAAAGACAGACGTGAATGTCATGTATTTATGAACTGAGTAAATATTTTCCTTTAAATTTTCCAAGAATAAAACTAATTGATGTACAACAATTTATAGAGAGCCAAGAACATTTAGTAAACTTCCATGTCATTTAATGTATAGTTGTGCATGTACATTCAAGTAGACACACGCAAAAGTTGTTACACTATGGGTCCAGCTACATGTATTATGTCTTAATCTAATGTGCAATAGGAAAAAAGTAATTCAATGTTGTGTAGTTATCTCAAACTTAAAGGCAAAACCAACTTCAAACAACATTAACATCACCTATATCCCAGATTAGTTGGGGTTGACGGTCGATCAACCCATATAAAAGCAAAAACAGATTAAGGAAATATAAATAATAAATAAGAAAAATAATATAATAATAATAAAATAAAAATAAATAAATAAAAGCAAAGAAAATTTCTACCCTTCCAACCATGCTAATAGCTTTACTCCACTCTGTTCTAAGACAAATGACACACGTCAATCTATTTCCAACTTCATCAATTCTTATTTTCTTACTTTCCCCGAAATAAGTTTTAGCCAACCTCTTCCTTTCCATATGCCATGTTCTCAATAACAAAATTTCTATTTTTAGAAGAGCATCTTAGTGTCTTCAAAGAACATGCCAAAACTATCTCAATATATGTTCTCAAATCTTGTCTCCCACCGGTATTATTCATACTTTTCTTCAAATATCTTCATTTCATATCTTATCCATCCTTCTATTATCACACATCCGCTTCAATATCCTCATTTCCGCTACTCCCATTTTATGCTCATGTTTCTAGTGTTGATCATCATTCAGCTCTGTATAACATTGCAAACCTTATTGTTGTAGTCAATAATTTGAGATCTTTGAGATCATAAAGGCAGACACTAGTCTTAGGATAAAAGCACAACAGATGCATAAAGTAAAAGTGGGTTGAAATTATGCTGGCAAGTGTGGAAATGCTGAATATAATATTAACTTATAGAAAATGAAAAATGGGATTTAAAATACATCTAAGGTTTCATCTCATGCATAAGCATATGACAAAAAGGAATATTACTAAAGATTGTATATTTAGAACTACCGATATTCCACTTGCAGCAACAAAACTCCCATTTTTCTCGTTATTTTATTTTTTCTGTCCCAGCCTCCCATTAAAGATTGTATTACAGCCTAAAACCAGAAAACTGTTGTATTCATATGTACCATTAATATAATTTATATATGTACATGATTAAAATTGTAACTAGTTCTAAATGTTTAAAAAATATCAAAATGCATATCCCAAGTTTGTGAATATGCATTGTCAAATAAAGAAAAAGGTTACAGCCTCCGCAAGGTTCGGTTCAGAACATCCAATGTAGCGCCAAAAACCATTCTCGAAATGCATGTCCAAAAAGATTAAAAGCTTCAAACCTTACTGCAAATAGACACGAGGAAAGTAATTTCCTAAATAAAGAAAACATGATCTAACAAACAAATCTTTTTTTTTTTTGGACAGATAATAAAGCTTTTTTATTGGTCAATAAGAAAATTAGGAAAATTAAAAAATAACAACCCAGTTTTACCAAAATCTAAATAACTTCCCAAGCGAATTTATTGACACGATATTTTATGCATTTTATAAACCTCAAATTAAGAATTAAATAAATAACATAAAATATTAAATTTATAACCAAATCATTCACCATTTTCTACCCACATTTTTTTTTTTATTTTCTCTGAAATCAAACAAGGGTCACAAGAACAACTCGGGAAGCATATTCCTCAAATCACTTAAAAATAAATAAAAATGAACACCGGATCCATGGCCATGGAACAATGTCTAAACCTAAAATATCAAAAAGAAAGAAAATTAAATTAAAAAAAAATGGAGAACCAAAACCCACCTTTATACTTAGAATTGAAGTGCAGATCCTTCTGATCTGCATAGCGAACAAATGGGGGCAACCAGAAGATGGCAGAGAGGAACACAGCAGCTGAGAAGAGTAGAACGAGAATGCATCTCGGTCTAACGGAAAATGTACAGCAACAACACTTCGCCGCCGCATTCCGCCGCGGATCATCGGTGGCGACTCCGGAAGACAGAGTGTGTTGTTGTTGTTCTTCGGGCTTTCCCATTGGGAGCAATGCCGGCTAAGTGGGTCAGGATCCATCGTCGGTTTGGTGAAACCAGGTTGAGTTGGATGCACCCATTTAAGAGCGAGAAAGTTCTCTGATGAAATATTTTAGAGAGAGAAATAGTGTTGAGTGTGGTTTATAAATTTTGGTTGTTTGTTCATTTTATATATTTACTCAATAAAAAAAAGTGTTTATACTTTTAAATAACATAGTTTATATCATTTTACTTTCACAAAGATATAAGATCCACATCTTTATATTTTTTTGTCCACACTCTTTTCTTTTATTTATCTTTTTTCCTCACTTAAAATGACACAACTTTATCTCCTTTAAAATGATACACATTTTTCTTATAAAAGAAGGGAACGGATCCACTTATCACCAAAAAATTTTACAACTCTTACAACCAATTTAATCACCGTTGATTTCCGTCAATCTAACGGTTATAAATTAATAATATTTATTGTGTCACATTTATTAATTTCTAATAAATTATAACCGTCAGATTGACGAAAATTAACGGTGATTAAATTAGTTGTAAGAGTTGTAAACTTTGTTGGGTGATAAGTGGAGCGTTTTTGGTCTTGACTGTTTGAAACTTTGAATTGAACTTTGAAGAATGGGAAAAGAAAATAGTGAGAAAGGAGTAACTTGTACTGCTACAACAACTTTAGTCCTTGTCATGAGGACAAGACAGTGGTGGTGGTTTATCTGTTTTTTTTTTTTTATTATTTATATAAAAAATACTTTCTTTACAAAATTTGAAAGAAAGGCAAGGAAAATTGGATGATGGATTATTAGTAAATTGATTGTCATCAACACCGAAAATATTAATGAAAAGTTTTCTGTACTTTTAGAAGAGGAAAATATTTATCATTTTAAATAATATAATTTTATGCTACTTTAAATAAAATGATACTATTTTGGTATATTTTTTATTTCTTTTTCTTTCATAATATTTTTTAAAAAATTTATGGAAGAGAAAGAACGTAAAAAATTACTAAACATACATCAAAATACAATTTTTTCAATTAAAATATAAAATTATATTATTTAAAATGATAAATACTATTTATTTTTTGTAATGTTAAATTATTTTTAGTATTCTCATTATATTAAAGATTTAGTATATTATTATTCTCATTATATTAAAGATTTAGTATATTATTTTATTAGAATTAAAAATAAATATAATTAATTTTACCTATAGTTATCTAAATTTCACTTCTTTATTTTTTTTATTTAATAATGATGCTGAATTTTGAACCTAAAATCTCTACTTTTAGTAAAATAATGCATTTTCCTCGCGAACGGGTGAGAATATATTAAAATAATAAAAATAGAGGTGCTGTAACGAGTTAGAATGTATTAATTAATAAATTGGATTTTGACTCGCATAAGTTAACAAATAGTCAAGTTTGGTCTTGGTAGGTACATGTTGGATTATTCTTGATGAAAGAGATAAGATAAAATTCGTATTCTAAAAGTGTGGTTTTAATTATAAAACTTTAATTTAATTGTTAATTTGTTAAAGTTGTATTCTAAAATGAATAGAGTATCAGTTTTAACTATAATGACATTTAATCGCTCATCGCTGGTAAGTAATAAATGAGTCAGGTGACTTGACAGGAATTTACTTAGTTTACATTAAATTACTCTTGATATATCACGGATTGAACGTTTTTGAAAATGTTTATTTTTGTTTTAGTAAACACTATTTTTAGTCCCTGACAATATCTACGAAGTTCTTTTCAGTCCCTCGCAATTAAAAAAGGACCAAATTGGTCCCTGAAAGTACAAGAAAAGGGCCACTCTACATATTTGGGAGTTGACATAAGGACTAACATGGCCCTTTTCTTGTAATTTCAGGAACCAATTTAGTCTTTTTTTATTGCTAGGGACTAAAAAGGACTTCGTAGATATTGACAGGGACTAAAAAGGGTGTTTACTCTTTTTGTTTTTTTTGTATATGTCAGACCTATAAATCTACAAGTCGGCCTATATTATATTATTTATTTTAATAAAATAAATAAAATTATTATTTTAATAACTTTAAATAATAAAGTAATATTATTTTAATCATTTTTTTAATTATTAAATATTTAATAGATTTAAATAAACTAACGGATCTAAGATAAGGCTTTTGTTTTTTAATATAGGTCATCCAAACTTATAATTTGAATCTGTACAAGATTATTAGACCAGGTCAAACCTAAAATATTTTATACAAATTTAACATATTTAAATCAAAGTCTAACTTAACCTAACTCGGTCCACTTTTAGAGTTGACATGTGAGAGGATGTGAAATCATTGTTAATTTATTTTTGTACTTACAAGTTTCCAATTTTTTCGTGACGTTGTCTATCAATTATAGCCAAACACGACAATATATTAAATTATGTATTTCTTGTTAACTACAAACGAATTTGTATTTCTAGTAAAATATTAACGTATGTTGTCAATTATTTTAGCTCCACTTTTTTTTGTGTGATTATGCTATCGCTGCTTCATTTAAATACTCTTTTGGCATCAGTATATCAGTATTTTATCTCTCTTATGAATCCTGACTAGTATTGGGTTTGCTAGCCATATGGTGTAATTTATCTCTCTTATGAATCCTGTGTCTAACAAGCCTTTAGACCTCCGTATCAATGACTTTTTGGTGTTCAGAGCCAGCTTTTTTCTTTTTTTGGGCGATCGATTTTTCTTTGGGGGAGATGGACAACTTGTGACCACAAAAAGAAGGATCTAGCTGTTAGTATTTGGGTGTCCTAGAGACAATTTTATGATTAAATAAGGACATAGATGTAGACCTTTGTATTGTCGCAAATAAATAAAAGCATTCTTTATCCTGTTTCATATTTTGTCTCGATATTACTGTTAACTAGATAAATCCCTTGGAATAAAATAGATATCTCTTGAGTATCTGTGATGAGATCACGATCATGAGGATTCAAGGATATTGGATGTTTATTCCTAATTTTATGTTCCTAGTCTAGAGACCCTGAGAATGGGGATCAATGATCTCGGGTAAGACTAGCACGACTTATCTACTTGTATTCGGATGCAAGGTAAAGACCTCATGAGCTACAGATATGGAGATGTCTTAGCTAAAGTCGTGGGTGAATCTATAACGGTATAGCTCGCACTGAAGAGACCCACAAAAGAGACTCTATGAGGAAATCTCACAGAGAGTATCATTAGAGTAGTCTCTTTATATTTGGGTATGTCTTTCCTTAGACCAGAAGTTATTACCTAGACTGTGTTCTAGAAGGCATGCTTTGACTGTATGCCTCGTCTGCCTGAAACATGGAGACTCATAGGTATACTGTTGGGCTTGTCCTGAAAGAGCACATGGCTAGGGTGATAAGCTGAAGGAATTCGTCAGATCTCTGCGAGAGATTAGGTTATCTGTAAACCGGAGAAATCGGGATGACATTTACAGGGACTCGGGAATCTATGCATAGTAAAAGAGATCATGAGATGATCTGCCTTTAGAGTCAGTAAATTGAAGATTCCCTATTTCGAATAAAGCTTACCCTAAACCGCAAGGGTTGATACGTTTCCTTACCCTAGGTTTTATGGGAAGGTAACCGAGACGAAAGGAAATACATACGGCAACCAAATATGTGTAATAGGATGATTATGTCATTAACCTAACTAGCTCTGGGGCAACAAAGCATTGCTAGTGCTCTGTGTTGTCATTAGATGGGTTGTGGGCTTATTGGGCCCAAGCCTATTTATGTTAGTGGCTATGTTGGGCCTAATGGGTCACACACTAACACCTTATTGTCATGACAATATAGCATTAAATGTATTGGGCCTAATAATGGTTGTTAGCCCAAGAAGAAGTTTGGAAGCCCACCAAAAGGAAAAAAAAGGGCGCATGGTTAGTTAATGGGCTTGGATGGTCCAAGACATTACTAATTTAATTAAATTAATTATCAAATGTTTAAATTTTGAATTTTGAATTTGAAATTTGAAATTTGAATTTTGAAATTTGAATTTTGAATTTGAATTTGAATTTTGAAATTCGAATTTTGAATTTTGAATTTGAAATTTGAAATTTGAAATTTGAAATTTTGAATTTTGAATTTGAATTTTGAATTTGAAATTTGAATTTGGATTTGGAATTTGAATTTGAATTTAAAATTTAAATATTTGAACGCTTGAATTCGAATTTAAATTGGCTATGAAAAGTTGTTTCATAACAAAAGGATAAGATAAGATCTTGTTAGAACAAATCCCAAATATCAAGAGGAGATCTTTGAGAATCTTCTAGTGAGGATATGGGGCGCTGATTTAGGTATCTGATGATGGTCATAGGATCAACCAAATGAGCTCCAGTCAGATTTGGTTTGTTGAGAGAATAAGTGAGACAGTTGGTTCAAGTTTGAATGCAACTGCTCAACGTATCTGGACTGTTATGAGGCCAAGTGGGGCGCACCATATGGCTGGCCATATGATGGTTGTTGAGTCAGATTCTTGTTGAGATATTCACTTGATATCATGAGGATGTGAGAGGAGGTTGTTGACAAGATTTGAATTTTGCAACAACTCCACTCATCCCCCTAGTGTGCGCTATATATAGGGCCTTATTTGAGTGAAGAAAATTAATTTTTAATTAACTCATTCTCTCATCTCCTTGTGGGTTCCTTTTGTGAGGTTTTTCTTAAGAGAGTTTCGAAATAACCTAGCCTTTTTCAAAGAAAACCATGCGCCACTTTTGTGTCTATTCTTGCTGAATATTCACTCTTCTAAACACCTTGACCTAGCCTCCTCCTTCACACATTGGGCGCATAGCTTGCCTCCATTGGTTTTTTCGTTGGTGGCCTTGAAGAAGAGTTCTTCCGTCTTGACAAAGGGTGGTGTGGATCAACATTAGAGGGCTTGCATCTTCAAGCCTCATCTTGATCATCCTCCAGTTTTGGAAAGCAAACAAGGTAACATCCATGCCCTAAAGCATGTTTCTTGATATGGTATGTGTTATTCCGCTCGAAAAATTTTGTTTTTCCCTCTCACATGCCTCGACCTTCAAGGTCAGTTTCTTTCAAGTGGTATCAGAGTCCGGTTGCTTTACCATCGGCGGGTGATGGTACCTTGTTTGTAAAAACTTGTTCTTTACGGTCAAAATTCTTTAAAGAATTAAAACTTGAATCATAGCATATGGATTTCGAAATACTATACTTTAAATCGTTAAAGTTTTTATTTTATGAACATGTTAATGTGATTACTATGTTCATGTGTCTGTGTGTGATCATGGTTTTGTTTCTTTTCTTTGTGAAAGTTTTAAAAGAAACACCTTTTTGAAAGGGATAAAATCGGCCATGAGGGGTACTATGAGTACCTTGATTGTTTTCTTAATTTTCACTGTGAATTGTTCCATGAGAAAGACATGAAATTTTGTTAAAAATTTAATCATATATGTGATATGTGATTCGGCCATACCATGTGTGGTGTCAGCATGTGTGGTTTAATTTTGTGTCCTTTGAGAAAGAGTCATCAAAATTTGAATTATATTAATTGTTATATAATTCGGCCATTAAGAAAATTTGAATCATGATTCTTGTGTTGATATTTTAAATGTTAAAATGATCTGACGTATGGATGAACATGTTATATAATATGTGATATTATGTGCTTGCTAGTTATTTGTATTTACAGGTACAAATTGGAAGGGGATGGTCATGGTGCCCGAGTTTAAATTTCAAATTTTATATTTTAAATTAAAGGTGTAATTTTGTTCGATTTGAATTAAAATGTAATTTTGAATTTTAAATTTTGTATTTGTCCCTCCAAAGATGTTTTGGAGTTTCTTCAATTATATGTAATTAGAGAAATAGGCTAGTGGCGTTTAGACGACAAGGAGCCATGGCTTGAGAAGCGGAAGGACGAATGCACGAGCACCATGACCGTCTCAAATAAAACTGTTTTATTAGCATGTATGCTTTTATGTTTTAAACGACTAGTATGCATGAATTGGACAAAGCACGCTTGTATGTATTATTATGCACGTCCAATTTCGACTAGTCTAAACCGATAGATGTATGACATAGGTTACGACTAGCATGATAATATACTAATACGCTTGATGAGACCTAATAAAATCCCTAAATAAAAGGAACCCTTAAAAGGAATAAATTATTAAGCATATGATTACCTCCCACCACCAATATTACTCGAACCTCCTCTACATAGTGGTGCTCCACAACTCAGTTGGGACCCACTGTTTCGTTGAGTAAGAGTAGTATTAGAAGTGTTAGACACTTAGGGTGCTGGTTGATGCTTAACTAAGGCATAAGTTGCAGGCCCAGCCGAGCTTATGGGCTTAGGGTAATAATGCTAGGTTGGTTGCATGAGATGCACCACTAAGTGACAAGGAGTTGTCAACCTAATGTTAAGAGAGGGTATGAGATACTGTTGATCAACCCATTATTTAAATTAATCTTGCGGTCTCAGACGAGGGTTAAAATAAATAATCGCACTCTTAATCTCACTAAGGTAAAATCTAAAAGTAGATTAACCCTAAGTCAAATGGTAAGGGTCATTGACTTAGATAAAATAGTGGGAGGGGCAATTTATTTAAAGTCTTTAATAAATTGTAACACGACAATATATTAATTAATCTTTCTTTACATTTTTCAGTTTTTAGTATGACTAATCCACTGTCACTGCGCTCAATACTTGATACGAATAAACTGACCGGTTCAAACTTTATGGACTGGTATCGGAACCTGAGAATTGTTCTTAGGGCCGAAAAGATTGCCTACGTCCTTGATGGTCCATTACCCGTAGCTCCTAGGGAAGGGGAAGATGGGTTCGCGGAATATGATTTCGAGGCCCACAAACAACACATGGATGACGATACGATGGCAGTATGCATCATGTTGGCATCCATGTCACCTGAACTGCAAAAGCAGCATGAGCATATGGATGCTCCCTCTATTGTCTTACATCTCAAGGAGTTGTATGACGTTAAAGGCAGGCATGAGAGGTATGAGGCCTCTAGAGAACTGTTCTCTTGCAGGATGTCTGAGAACATGTCTGTTAGCAGTCATGTTCTTAAGATAATCGGGCTGATTGAGAAGCTAGGAAATCTAGGCTTCTTGATGGATGCCGAACTGAGTAATGACTTAGTCCTGGCCTCACTTCCACCTTCCTTCAGTCAATTCATAATGAATTATAACATGCATGGGATGCTTGTGAGCTTGCCTGAATTGTTAAGCATGTTAACAACTGCTGAAGTGTCTATCAAGAAGGATAGGACACAAGCTCTTCTGATTGGTGGGCCTAACAAGGCCAAGGGTAAGGGTAAGGGTAAGGAGCCTGCTAAAGGTGACTCCCTTAAGCCCAAAGGAAAATCCAAGAAGAAGAAGGGCAACAAGAAGGGTAAGAAAGCATCCAAGGACAAAGGCGATGCTGAGTGCTTCCATTGTGGCAAGAAAGGCCATTGGAAGAGGAATTGTCCAGACTACCTGAAGAGTGTGAAGGACAAGAAGCATGGTGATGCTTCTGCCTCAGGTACTTTCATGATTGAGATAAATTATTCTTGTGCTAATCCGACTTCATGGGTATTGGATACCGGTTGTGGTTCTCATATCTGCAATATGTTGCAGGTGCTTAGGAGCCCAAGGAGATTGGAGAGAAACGAGGTGGATCTTCGCGTTGGCAATGGAGCAAGGGTTGCTGCTCATTCTGTTGGAGATGCCGACCTTATTTTGCCTACGGGCCTTTTATTGCATTTGAATAATTGTCTTTATGTTCCGAACATTTCTAGAAACATTATTTCTATTTCTTGTTTAGAACAAGATGGTTTTACTTTTAGTATTAAGAATGGTACATTTTCTATCATTTTGAATGATATTGTTTATGGTACTGCTTCATTAATAAATGGATTGTATGTTCTGGAAATGGGAACTGAAGTGCTCAATGTAGCTGTGAAACGACCTAGGATAGATAATCAATCTTATCTTTGGCATTGTAGACTAGGGCACATAAACGAAACAAGATTGTCTAGGATGCATGCAAATGGATACCTAGATTCCATGGATTTGGAATCCTATAGAACAATGTGAATCCATTGCTTGCAGCCCAAAAGTCAATCTTGTTTTAGAACTTCATACAATATCATTCAAAATGATAGAAAATGTACCATTCTTAATACTAAAAGTAAAACCATCTTGTTCTAAACAAGAAATAGAAATAATGTTTCTAGAAATGTTCGGAACATAAAGACAATTATTCAAATGCAGTAAAAGGCCCGTAGGCAAAATAAGGTCGGCATCTCCAACAGAATGAGCAGCAACCCTTGCTCCATTGCCAACGCGAAGATCCACCTCGTTTCTCTCCAATCTCCTTGGGCTCCTAAGCACCTGCAACATATTGCAGATATGAGAACCACAACCGGTATCCAATACCCATGAAGTCGGATTAGCACAAGAATAATTTATCTCAATCATGAAAGTACCTGAGGCAGAAGCATCACCATGCTTCTTGTCCTTCACACTCTTCAGGTAGTCTGGACAATTCCTCTTCCAATGGCCTTTCTTGCCACAATGGAAGCACTCAGCATCGCCTTTGTCCTTGGATGCTTTCTTACCCTTCTTGTTGCCCTTCTTCTTCTTGGATTTTCCTTTGGGCTTAAGGGAGTCACCTTTAGCAGGCTCCTTACCCTTACCCTTACCCTTGGCCTTGTTAGGCCCACCAATCAGAAGAGCTTGTGTCCTATCCTTCTTGATAGACACTTCAGCAGTTGTTAACATGCTTAACAATTCAGGCAAGCTCACAAGCATCCCATGCATGTTATAATTCATTATGAATTGACTGAAGGAAGGTGGAAGTGAGGCCAGGACTAAGTCATTACTCAGTTCGGCATCCATCAAGAAGCCTAGATTTCCTAGCTTCTCAATCAGCCCGATTATCTTAAGAACATGACTGCTAACAGACATGTTCTCAGACATCCTGCAAGAGAACAGTTCTCTAGAGGCCTCATACCTCTCATGCCTGCCTTTAACGTCATACAACTCCTTGAGATGTAAGACAATAGAGGGAGCATCCATATGCTCATGCTGCTTTTGCAGTTCAGGTGACATGGATGCCAACATGATGCATACTGCCATCGTATCGTCATCCATGTGTTGTTTGTGGGCCTCGAAATCATATTCCGCGAACCCATCTTCCCCTTCCCTAGGAGCTACGGGTAATGGACCATCAAGGACGTAGGCAATCTTTTCGGCCCTAAGAACAATTCTCAGGTTCCGATACCAGTCCATAAAGTTTGAACCGGTCAGTTTATTCGTATCAAGTATTGAGCGCAGTGACAGTGGATTAGTCATACTAAAAACTGAAAAATGTAAAGAAAGATTAATTAATATATTGTCGTGTTACAATTTATTAAAGACTTTAAATAAATTGCCCCTCCCACTATTTTATCTAAGTCAATGACCCTTACCATTTGACTTAGGGTTAATCTACTTTTAGATTTTACCTGAGTGAGATTAAGAGTGCGATTATTTATTTTAACCCTCGTCTGAGACCGCAAGATTAATTTAAATAATGGGTCTCATACCCTCTCTTAACATTAGGTTGACAACTCCTTGTCACTTAGTGGTGCATCTCATGCAACCAACCTAGCATTATTACCCTAAGCCCATAAGCTCGGCTGGGCCTGCAACTTATGCCTTAGTTAAGCATCAACCAGCACCCTAAGTGTCTAACACTTCTAATACTACTCTTACTCAACGAAACAGTGGGTCCCAACTGAGTTGTGGAGCACCACTATGTAGAGGAGGTTCGAGTAATATTGGTGGTGGGAGGTAATCATATGCTTAATAATTTATTCCTTTTAAGGGTTCCTTTTATTTAGGGATTTTATTAGGTCTCATCAAGCGTATTAGTATATTATCATGCTAGTCGTAACCTATGTCATACATCTATCGGTTTAGACTAGTCGAAATTGGACGTGCATAATAATACATACAAGCGCGCTTTGTCCAATTCATGCATACTAGTCGTTTAAAACATAAAAGCATACATGCTAATAAAACAGTTTTATTTGAGACGGTCATGGTGCTCGTGCATTCGTCCTTCCGCTTCTCAAGCCATGGCTCCTTGTCGTCTAAACGCCACTAGCCTATTTCTCTAATTACATATAATTGAAGAAACTCCAAAACATCTTTGGAGGGACAAATACAAAATTTAAAATTCAAAATTACATTTTAATTCAAATCGAACAAAATTACACCTTTAATTTAAAATATAAAATTTGAAATTTAAACTCGGGCACCATGACCATCCCCTTCCAATTTGTACCTGTAAATACAAATAACTAGCAAGCACATAATATCACATATTATATAACATGTTCATCCATACGTCAGATCATTTTAACATTTAAAATATCAACACAAGAATCATGATTCAAATTTTCTTAATGGCCGAATTATATAACAATTAATATAATTCAAATTTTGATGACTCTTTCTCAAAGGACACAAAATTAAACCACACATGCTGACACCACACATGGTATGGCCGAATCACATATCACATATATGATTAAATTTTTAACAAAATTTCATGTCTTTCTCATGGAACAATTCACAGCGAAAATTAAGAAAACAATCAAGGTACTCATAGTACCCCTCATGGCCGATTTTATCCCTTTCAAAAAGGTGTTTCTTTTAAAACTTTCACAAAGAAAAGAAACAAAACCATGATCACATACAGACACATGAACATAGCAATCACATTAACATGTTCATAAAATAAAAACTTTAACGATTTAAAGCATAGTATTTCGAAATCCATATGCTATGATTCAAGTTTTAATTCTTTAAAGAATTTTGACCGTAAAGAACAAGTTTTTACAAACAAGGTACCATCACCCGCCGATGGTAAAGCAACCGGGCTCTGATACCACTTGAAAGAAACTGACCTTGAAGGTCGAGGCATGTGAGAGGGAAAAACAAAATTTTTCGAGCGGAATAACACATACCATATCAAGAAACATGCTTTAGGGCATGGATGTTACCTTGTTTGCTTTCCAAAACTGGAGGATGATCAAGATGAGGCTTGAAGATGCAAGCCCTCTAATGTTGATCCACACCACCCTTTGTCAAGACGGAAGAACTCTTCTTCAAGGCCACCAACGAAAACACCAATGGAGGCAAGCTATGCGCCCAATGTGTGAAGGAGGAGGCTAGGTCAAGGTGTTTAGAAGAGTGAATATTCAGCAAGAATAGACACAAAAGTGGCGCATGGTTTTCTTTGAAAAAGGCTAGGTTATTTCGAAACTCTCTTAAGAAAAACCTCACAAAAGGAACCCACAAGGAGATGAGAGAATGAGTTAATTAAAATCTAATTTTCTTCACTCAAATAAGGCCCTATATATAGCGCACACTAGGGGGATGAGTGGAGTTGTTGCAAAATTCAAATCTTGTCAACAACCTCCTCTCACATCCTCATGATATCAAGTGAATATCTCAACAAGAATCTGACTCAACAACCATCATATGGCCAGCCATATGGTGCGCCCCACTTGGCCTCATAACAGTCCAGATACATTGAACAGTTGCATTCAAACTTGAACCAACTGTCTCACTTATTCTCTCAACAAACCAAATCTGACTGGAGCTCATTTGGTTGATCCTATGACCATCATCAGATACCTAAATCAGCGCCCCATATCCTCACTAGAAGATTCTCAAAGATCTCCTCTTGATATTTGGGATTTGTTCCAACAATTTCAAATTTCAAAATTCAAATTTCAAATTTCAAATTCAAAATTCAAAATTTAAACATTTGATAATTAATTTAACTAATTAAATTAATTAGTAATGTCTTGGACCATCCAAGCCCATTAACTAACCATGCGCCCTTTTTTCCTTTTGGTGGGCTTCCAAACTTCTTCTTGGGCTAACAACCATTATTAGGCCCAATACCTTTAATGCTATATTGTCATGACAATAAGGTGTTAGTGTGTGACCCATTAGGCCCAACATAGCCACTGACATAAATGGGCTTGGGCCCAATAAGCCCACAACCCATCTAATGACAACACAGAGCACTAGCAATGCTTTGTTGCCCCAGAGCTAGTTAGGTTAATGACATAATCATCCTATTACACATATTTGGTTGCCGTATGTATTTCCTTTCGTCTCGGTTACCTTCCCATAAAACCTAGGGTAAGGAAACGTATCAACCCTTGCGGTTTAGGGTAAGCTTTATTCGAAATAGGGAATCTTCAATTTACTGACTCTAAAGGCAGATCATCTCATGATCTCTTTTACTATGCATAGATTCCCGAGTCCCTGTAAATGTCATCCCGATTTCTCCGGTTTACAGATAACCTAATCTCTCACAGAGATCTGACGAATTCCTTCAGCTTATCACCCTAGCCCTGTGCTCTTTCAGGACAAGCCCAACAGTATACCTATGAGTCTCCATGTTTCAGGCAGACGAGGTATACAGTCAAAGCATGCCTTCTAGAACACAGTCTAGGTAATAACTTCTGGTCTAAGGAAAGACATACCCAAATATAAAGAGACTACTCTAATGATACTCTCTGTGAGATTTCCTCATAGAGTCTCTTTTGTGGGTCTGTTCAGTGCGAGCTATACCGTTATAGATCCACCCACGACTTTAGCTAAGACATCTCCATATCTGTAGCTCATGAGGTCTTTACCTTGCATCCGAATACAAGTAGATAAGTCGTGCTAGTCTTACCCGAGATCACTGATCCCCATTCTCAGTGTCTCTAGACTAGGAACATAAAATTAGGAATAAACATCCAATATCCTTGAATCCTCATGATCGTGATCTCATCACAGATACTCAAGAGATACCTATTTTATTCCAAGGGGTTTATCCAGTTAACAGTAATATCGAGACAAAATATGAAACAGGATAAAGAATGCTTTTATTTATTTGCGACAATACAAAGGTCTACATCTATG